>NC_135178.1:38082857-38302857 GCF_041146795.1 Maylandia zebra
GGCAAAGAAAAGGTAGGAAAGGAGAGAAGGAAAGAAGGGAAGCAAAGGATTAAGTAAAAGTAAGCAACAAGAAAAAAGAAAAAGGAAAAACCAGAAAAAGAAAAAGAGAAAAACACAAAAAAAGAAAAAAAGCAAAGTGACGTACATCCGGTACTTTCAGCGGCTGCTGGAGGGAGGAGCCACAGCACATATAAAAGGAGGGGCAGAGAAGAGTCTCTTCATTTTGATTTGGCCAGCGACGCATGTGCACAGCCTGAAGAAGGCACAATCCAGCCGAAACGTAGCTACAGCCATGCGTCAGCACTAAAACGTGTTTTTGTTTGTTATTTTAGTTTGTTATTTTAGTTTGTTATTTTCGGGGGGGATTTCTTTTGATGTTTTTTCATTTATGCATTGATTTACTGGCCTAAAAAATTAAAAACCTAATATATGGACTATCATAAATTTATAACCTAAAAATTGGATAATTTATGGATAAAAACAGTTTAAAAGCCTAAGAATTGGAAATAAAAACGACACAGAGACTAAATTCATTGAGCAAAGACCAATTTTATTAAAAAACAGTTAAAAACCTAAAGAACAGGACAAATAAAACACAAATTCGGCAAAATTAAATATAATTTGGTACTTACCTGAACCTAAAAAAGAAAAGGACGGTACTTACCTGAATTCGGACCTGGGGACTGCCGGATACGGTAGATGGGGTGGCGACAACGTAACGGGTCTCGGGAAGGGTCATGGTGCGGAGCGTGCACCAACTCCTGCCCTCCTCGTGCAGGGAGGAGTTTCAATTTCCCCTAACCTTACCCGCCAGGTCCTACCATGGACCCGCTGGGTTTCCCAGATTGACTGGGGCCCGTTGCCGAAGCCATTTCCATTCCTTATCTGGTTACCCCTCACCTCTATTTTGCATCTCGCTCAGGATGCCTAATTGAATTCCTCTGACCCCTAATTTGGACCCCAAATTTGAATCCCAATCCCAATGCCAATTCGGCCTGATCTATCCCCATCCCACGTTCTTACCCTAACCTTAACCCTAGCCACATGACTAATGCCCTATCTCTAGTCCCATCCCCAGCCTAAGCCCTGACCTTAACCCCAACCCCAATGCTGACCCCTTTGTACAGGTACCCCAATTCCATCCCCAGTTGCGGATGATGATACCCCAAGAGAGGGAAAATAGAAACCCAAGAGAGGGAAAATTGTAGATGGGCCACAAAGACAAAGAAATAAAGCCAAAGTAAAGACAAGTAGAGGCCAGAAAACAGGGACTGTCAAAGGAAAGTCAATGGAGGGGAGAAGAGTAAGGAGGGACTTTAAGGCAAAAGGAAGGGATACAGGGATTAGGAGACAAAAGGAAGACGGCAAAGAAAAGGTAGGAAAGGAGAGAAGGAAAGAAGGGAAGCAAAGGATTAAGTAAAAGTAAGCAACAAGAAAAAAGAAAAAGGAAAAACCAGAAAAAGAAAAAGAGAAAAACACAAAAAAAGAAAAAAAGCAAAGTGACGTACATCCGGTACTTTCAGCGGCTGCTGGAGGGAGGAGCCACAGCACATATAAAAGGAGGGGCAGAGAAGAGTCTCTTCATTTTGATTTGGCCAGCGACGCATGTGCACAGCCTGAAGAAGGCACAATCCAGCCGAAACGTAGCTACAGCCATGCGTCAGCACTAAAACGTGTTTTTGTTTGTTATTTTAGTTTGTTATTTTAGTTTGTTATTTTCGGGGGGGATTTCTTTTGATGTTTTTTCATTTATGCATTGATTTACTGGCCTAAAAAATTAAAAACCTAATATATGGACTATCATAAATTTATAACCTAAAAATTGGATAATTTATGGATAAAAACAGTTTAAAAGCCTAAGAATTGGAAATAAAAACGACACAGAGACTAAATTCATTGAGCAAAGACCAATTTTATTAAAAAACAGTTAAAAACCTAAAGAACAGGACAAATAAAACACAAATTCGGCAAAATTAAATATAATTTGGTACTTACCTGAACCTAAAAAAGAAAAGGACGGTACTTACCTGAATTCGGACCTGGGGACTGCCGGATACGGTAGATGGGGTGGCGACAACGTAACGGGTCTCGGGAAGGGTCATGGTGCGGAGCGTGCACCAACTCCTGCCCTCCTCGTGCAGGGAGGAGTTTCAATTTCCCCTAACCTTACCCGCCAGGTCCTACCATGGACCCGCTGGGTTTCCCAGATTGACTGGGGCCCGTTGCCGAAGCCATTTCCATTCCTTATCTGGTTACCCCTCACCTCTATTTTGCATCTCGCTCAGGATGCCTAATTGAATTCCTCTGACCCCTAATTTGGACCCCAAATTTGAATCCCAATCCCAATGCCAATTCGGCCTGATCTATCCCCATCCCACGTTCTTACCCTAACCTTAACCCTAGCCACGTGACTAATGCCCTATCTCTAGTCCCATCCCCAGCCTAAGCCCTGACCTTAACCCCAACCCCAATGCTGACCCCTTTGTACAGGTACCCCAATTCCATCCCCAGTTGCGGATGATGATACCCCAAGAGAGGGAAAATAGAAACCCAAGAGAGGGAAAATTGTAGATGGGCCACAAAGACAAAGAAATAAAGCCAAAGTAAAGACAAGTAGAGGCCAGAAAACAGGGACTGTCAAAGGAAAGTCAATGGAGGGGAGAAGAGTAAGGAGGGACTTTAAGGCAAAAGGAAGGGATACAGGGATTAGGAGACAAAAGGAAGACGGCAAAGAAAAGGTAGGAAAGGAGAGAAGGAAAGAAGGGAAGCAAAGGATTAAGTAAAAGTAAGCAACAAGAAAAAAGAAAAAGGAAAAACCAGAAAAAGAAAAAGAGAAAAACACAAAAAAAGAAAAAAAGCAAAGTGACGTACATCCGGTACTTTCAGCGGCTGCTGGAGGGAGGAGCCACAGCACATATAAAAGGAGGGGCAGAGAAGAGTCTCTTCATTTTGATTTGGCCAGCGACGCATGTGCACAGCCTGAAGAAGGCACAATCCAGCCGAAACGTAGCTACAGCCATGCGTCAGCACTAAAACGTGTTTTTGTTTGTTATTTTAGTTTGTTATTTTAGTTTGTTATTTTCGGGGGGGATTTCTTTTGATGTTTTTTCATTTATGCATTGATTTACTGGCCTAAAAAATTAAAAACCTAATATATGGACTATCATAAATTTATAACCTAAAAATTGGATAATTTATGGATAAAAACAGTTTAAAAGCCTAAGAATTGGAAATAAAAACGACACAGAGACTAAATTCATTGAGCAAAGACCAATTTTATTAAAAAACAGTTAAAAACCTAAAGAACAGGACAAATAAAACACAAATTCGGCAAAATTAAATATAATTTGGTACTTACCTGAACCTAAAAAAGAAAAGGACGGTACTTACCTGAATTCGGACCTGGGGACTGCCGGATACGGTAGATGGGGTGGCGACAACGTAACGGGTCTCGGGAAGGGTCATGGTGCGGAGCGTGCACCAACTCCTGCCCTCCTCGTGCAGGGAGGAGTTTCAATTTCCCCTAACCTTACCCGCCAGGTCCTACCATGGACCCGCTGGGTTTCCCAGATTGACTGGGGCCCGTTGCCGAAGCCATTTCCATTCCTTATCTGGTTACCCCTCACCTCTATTTTGCATCTCGCTCAGGATGCCTAATTGAATTCCTCTGACCCCTAATTTGGACCCCAAATTTGAATCCCAATCCCAATGCCAATTCGGCCTGATCTATCCCCATCCCACGTTCTTACCCTAACCTTAACCCTAGCCACATGACTAATGCCCTATCTCTAGTCCCATCCCCAGCCTAAGCCCTGACCTTAACCCCAACCCCAATGCTGACCCCTTTGTACAGGTACCCCAATTCCATCCCCAGTTGCGGATGATGATACCCCAAGAGAGGGAAAATAGAAACCCAAGAGAGGGAAAATTGTAGATGGGCCACAAAGACAAAGAAATAAAGCCAAAGTAAAGACAAGTAGAGGCCAGAAAACAGGGACTGTCAAAGGAAAGTCAATGGAGGGGAGAAGAGTAAGGAGGGACTTTAAGGCAAAAGGAAGGGATACAGGGATTAGGAGACAAAAGGAAGACGGCAAAGAAAAGGTAGGAAAGGAGAGAAGGAAAGAAGGGAAGCAAAGGATTAAGTAAAAGTAAGCAACAAGAAAAAAGAAAAAGGAAAAACCAGAAAAAGAAAAAGAGAAAAACACAAAAAAAGAAAAAAAGCAAAGTGACGTACATCCGGTACTTTCAGCGGCTGCTGGAGGGAGGAGCCACAGCACATATAAAAGGAGGGGCAGAGAAGAGTCTCTTCATTTTGATTTGGCCAGCGACGCATGTGCACAGCCTGAAGAAGGCACAATCCAGCCGAAACGTAGCTACAGCCATGCGTCAGCACTAAAACGTGTTTTTGTTTGTTATTTTAGTTTGTTATTTTAGTTTGTTATTTTCGGGGGGGATTTCTTTTGATGTTTTTTCATTTATGCATTGATTTACTGGCCTAAAAAATTAAAAACCTAATATATGGACTATCATAAATTTATAACCTAAAAATTGGATAATTTATGGATAAAAACAGTTTAAAAGCCTAAGAATTGGAAATAAAAACGACACAGAGACTAAATTCATTGAGCAAAGACCAATTTTATTAAAAAACAGTTAAAAACCTAAAGAACAGGACAAATAAAACACAAATTCGGCAAAATTAAATATAATTTGGTACTTACCTGAACCTAAAAAAGAAAAGGACGGTACTTACCTGAATTCGGACCTGGGGACTGCCGGATACGGTAGATGGGGTGGCGACAACGTAACGGGTCTCGGGAAGGGTCATGGTGCGGAGCGTGCACCAACTCCTGCCCTCCTCGTGCAGGGAGGAGTTTCAATTTCCCCTAACCTTACCCGCCAGGTCCTACCATGGACCCGCTGGGTTTCCCAGATTGACTGGGGCCCGTTGCCGAAGCCATTTCCATTCCTTATCTGGTTACCCCTCACCTCTATTTTGCATCTCGCTCAGGATGCCTAATTGAATTCCTCTGACCCCTAATTTGGACCCCAAATTTGAATCCCAATCCCAATGCCAATTCGGCCTGATCTATCCCCATCCCACGTTCTTACCCTAACCTTAACCCTAGCCACATGACTAATGCCCTATCTCTAGTCCCATCCCCAGCCTAAGCCCTGACCTTAACCCCAACCCCAATGCTGACCCCTTTGTACAGGTACCCCAATTCCATCCCCAGTTGCGGATGATGATACCCCAAGAGAGGGAAAATAGAAACCCAAGAGAGGGAAAATTGTAGATGGGCCACAAAGACAAAGAAATAAAGCCAAAGTAAAGACAAGTAGAGGCCAGAAAACAGGGACTGTCAAAGGAAAGTCAATGGAGGGGAGAAGAGTAAGGAGGGACTTTAAGGCAAAAGGAAGGGATACAGGGATTAGGAGACAAAAGGAAGACGGCAAAGAAAAGGTAGGAAAGGAGAGAAGGAAAGAAGGGAAGCAAAGGATTAAGTAAAAGTAAGCAACAAGAAAAAAGAAAAAGGAAAAACCAGAAAAAGAAAAAGAGAAAAACACAAAAAAAGAAAAAAAGCAAAGTGACGTACATCCGGTACTTTCAGCGGCTGCTGGAGGGAGGAGCCACAGCACATATAAAAGGAGGGGCAGAGAAGAGTCTCTTCATTTTGATTTGGCCAGCGACGCATGTGCACAGCCTGAAGAAGGCACAATCCAGCCGAAACGTAGCTACAGCCATGCGTCAGCACTAAAACGTGTTTTTGTTTGTTATTTTAGTTTGTTATTTTAGTTTGTTATTTTCGGGGGGGATTTCTTTTGATGTTTTTTCATTTATGCATTGATTTACTGGCCTAAAAAATTAAAAACCTAATATATGGACTATCATAAATTTATAACCTAAAAATTGGATAATTTATGGATAAAAACAGTTTAAAAGCCTAAGAATTGGAAATAAAAACGACACAGAGACTAAATTCATTGAGCAAAGACCAATTTTATTAAAAAACAGTTAAAAACCTAAAGAACAGGACAAATAAAACACAAATTCGGCAAAATTAAATATAATTTGGTACTTACCTGAACCTAAAAAAGAAAAGGACGGTACTTACCTGAATTCGGACCTGGGGACTGCCGGATACGGTAGATGGGGTGGCGACAACGTAACGGGTCTCGGGAAGGGTCATGGTGCGGAGCGTGCACCAACTCCTGCCCTCCTCGTGCAGGGAGGAGTTTCAATTTCCCCTAACCTTACCCGCCAGGTCCTACCATGGACCCGCTGGGTTTCCCAGATTGACTGGGGCCCGTTGCCGAAGCCATTTCCATTCCTTATCTGGTTACCCCTCACCTCTATTTTGCATCTCGCTCAGGATGCCTAATTGAATTCCTCTGACCCCTAATTTGGACCCCAAATTTGAATCCCAATCCCAATGCCAATTCGGCCTGATCTATCCCCATCCCACGTTCTTACCCTAACCTTAACCCTAGCCACATGACTAATGCCCTATCTCTAGTCCCATCCCCAGCCTAAGCCCTGACCTTAACCCCAACCCCAATGCTGACCCCTTTGTACAGGTACCCCAATTCCATCCCCAGTTGCGGATGATGATACCCCAAGAGAGGGAAAATAGAAACCCAAGAGAGGGAAAATTGTAGATGGGCCACAAAGACAAAGAAATAAAGCCAAAGTAAAGACAAGTAGAGGCCAGAAAACAGGGACTGTCAAAGGAAAGTCAATGGAGGGGAGAAGAGTAAGGAGGGACTTTAAGGCAAAAGGAAGGGATACAGGGATTAGGAGACAAAAGGAAGACGGCAAAGAAAAGGTAGGAAAGGAGAGAAGGAAAGAAGGGAAGCAAAGGATTAAGTAAAAGTAAGCAACAAGAAAAAAGAAAAAGGAAAAACCAGAAAAAGAAAAAGAGAAAAACACAAAAAAAGAAAAAAAGCAAAGTGACGTACATCCGGTACTTTCAGCGGCTGCTGGAGGGAGGAGCCACAGCACATATAAAAGGAGGGGCAGAGAAGAGTCTCTTCATTTTGATTTGGCCAGCGACGCATGTGCACAGCCTGAAGAAGGCACAATCCAGCCGAAACGTAGCTACAGCCATGCGTCAGCACTAAAACGTGTTTTTGTTTGTTATTTTAGTTTGTTATTTTAGTTTGTTATTTTCGGGGGGGATTTCTTTTGATGTTTTTTCATTTATGCATTGATTTACTGGCCTAAAAAATTAAAAACCTAATATATGGACTATCATAAATTTATAACCTAAAAATTGGATAATTTATGGATAAAAACAGTTTAAAAGCCTAAGAATTGGAAATAAAAACGACACAGAGACTAAATTCATTGAGCAAAGACCAATTTTATTAAAAAACAGTTAAAAACCTAAAGAACAGGACAAATAAAACACAAATTCGGCAAAATTAAATATAATTTGGTACTTACCTGAACCTAAAAAAGAAAAGGACGGTACTTACCTGAATTCGGACCTGGGGACTGCCGGATACGGTAGATGGGGTGGCGACAACGTAACGGGTCTCGGGAAGGGTCATGGTGCGGAGCGTGCACCAACTCCTGCCCTCCTCGTGCAGGGAGGAGTTTCAATTTCCCCTAACCTTACCCGCCAGGTCCTACCATGGACCCGCTGGGTTTCCCAGATTGACTGGGGCCCGTTGCCGAAGCCATTTCCATTCCTTATCTGGTTACCCCTCACCTCTATTTTGCATCTCGCTCAGGATGCCTAATTGAATTCCTCTGACCCCTAATTTGGACCCCAAATTTGAATCCCAATCCCAATGCCAATTCGGCCTGATCTATCCCCATCCCACGTTCTTACCCTAACCTTAACCCTAGCCACATGACTAATGCCCTATCTCTAGTCCCATCCCCAGCCTAAGCCCTGACCTTAACCCCAACCCCAATGCTGACCCCTTTGTACAGGTACCCCAATTCCATCCCCAGTTGCGGATGATGATACCCCAAGAGAGGGAAAATAGAAACCCAAGAGAGGGAAAATTGTAGATGGGCCACAAAGACAAAGAAATAAAGCCAAAGTAAAGACAAGTAGAGGCCAGAAAACAGGGACTGTCAAAGGAAAGTCAATGGAGGGGAGAAGAGTAAGGAGGGACTTTAAGGCAAAAGGAAGGGATACAGGGATTAGGAGACAAAAGGAAGACGGCAAAGAAAAGGTAGGAAAGGAGAGAAGGAAAGAAGGGAAGCAAAGGATTAAGTAAAAGTAAGCAACAAGAAAAAAGAAAAAGGAAAAACCAGAAAAAGAAAAAGAGAAAAACACAAAAAAAGAAAAAAAGCAAAGTGACGTACATCCGGTACTTTCAGCGGCTGCTGGAGGGAGGAGCCACAGCACATATAAAAGGAGGGGCAGAGAAGAGTCTCTTCATTTTGATTTGGCCAGCGACGCATGTGCACAGCCTGAAGAAGGCACAATCCAGCCGAAACGTAGCTACAGCCATGCGTCAGCACTAAAACGTGTTTTTGTTTGTTATTTTAGTTTGTTATTTTAGTTTGTTATTTTCGGGGGGGATTTCTTTTGATGTTTTTTCATTTATGCATTGATTTACTGGCCTAAAAAATTAAAAACCTAATATATGGACTATCATAAATTTATAACCTAAAAATTGGATAATTTATGGATAAAAACAGTTTAAAAGCCTAAGAATTGGAAATAAAAACGACACAGAGACTAAATTCATTGAGCAAAGACCAATTTTATTAAAAAACAGTTAAAAACCTAAAGAACAGGACAAATAAAACACAAATTCGGCAAAATTAAATATAATTTGGTACTTACCTGAACCTAAAAAAGAAAAGGACGGTACTTACCTGAATTCGGACCTGGGGACTGCCGGATACGGTAGATGGGGTGGCGACAACGTAACGGGTCTCGGGAAGGGTCATGGTGCGGAGCGTGCACCAACTCCTGCCCTCCTCGTGCAGGGAGGAGTTTCAATTTCCCCTAACCTTACCCGCCAGGTCCTACCATGGACCCGCTGGGTTTCCCAGATTGACTGGGGCCCGTTGCCGAAGCCATTTCCATTCCTTATCTGGTTACCCCTCACCTCTATTTTGCATCTCGCTCAGGATGCCTAATTGAATTCCTCTGACCCCTAATTTGGACCCCAAATTTGAATCCCAATCCCAATGCCAATTCGGCCTGATCTATCCCCATCCCACGTTCTTACCCTAACCTTAACCCTAGCCACATGACTAATGCCCTATCTCTAGTCCCATCCCCAGCCTAAGCCCTGACCTTAACCCCAACCCCAATGCTGACCCCTTTGTACAGGTACCCCAATTCCATCCCCAGTTGCGGATGATGATACCCCAAGAGAGGGAAAATAGAAACCCAAGAGAGGGAAAATTGTAGATGGGCCACAAAGACAAAGAAATAAAGCCAAAGTAAAGACAAGTAGAGGCCAGAAAACAGGGACTGTCAAAGGAAAGTCAATGGAGGGGAGAAGAGTAAGGAGGGACTTTAAGGCAAAAGGAAGGGATACAGGGATTAGGAGACAAAAGGAAGACGGCAAAGAAAAGGTAGGAAAGGAGAGAAGGAAAGAAGGGAAGCAAAGGATTAAGTAAAAGTAAGCAACAAGAAAAAAGAAAAAGGAAAAACCAGAAAAAGAAAAAGAGAAAAACACAAAAAAAGAAAAAAAGCAAAGTGACGTACATCCGGTACTTTCAGCGGCTGCTGGAGGGAGGAGCCACAGCACATATAAAAGGAGGGGCAGAGAAGAGTCTCTTCATTTTGATTTGGCCAGCGACGCATGTGCACAGCCTGAAGAAGGCACAATCCAGCCGAAACGTAGCTACAGCCATGCGTCAGCACTAAAACGTGTTTTTGTTTGTTATTTTAGTTTGTTATTTTAGTTTGTTATTTTCGGGGGGGATTTCTTTTGATGTTTTTTCATTTATGCATTGATTTACTGGCCTAAAAAATTAAAAACCTAATATATGGACTATCATAAATTTATAACCTAAAAATTGGATAATTTATGGATAAAAACAGTTTAAAAGCCTAAGAATTGGAAATAAAAACGACACAGAGACTAAATTCATTGAGCAAAGACCAATTTTATTAAAAAACAGTTAAAAACCTAAAGAACAGGACAAATAAAACACAAATTCGGCAAAATTAAATATAATTTGGTACTTACCTGAACCTAAAAAAGAAAAGGACGGTACTTACCTGAATTCGGACCTGGGGACTGCCGGATACGGTAGATGGGGTGGCGACAACGTAACGGGTCTCGGGAAGGGTCATGGTGCGGAGCGTGCACCAACTCCTGCCCTCCTCGTGCAGGGAGGAGTTTCAATTTCCCCTAACCTTACCCGCCAGGTCCTACCATGGACCCGCTGGGTTTCCCAGATTGACTGGGGCCCGTTGCCGAAGCCATTTCCATTCCTTATCTGGTTACCCCTCACCTCTATTTTGCATCTCGCTCAGGATGCCTAATTGAATTCCTCTGACCCCTAATTTGGACCCCAAATTTGAATCCCAATCCCAATGCCAATTCGGCCTGATCTATCCCCATCCCACGTTCTTACCCTAACCTTAACCCTAGCCACGTGACTAATGCCCTATCTCTAGTCCCATCCCCAGCCTAAGCCCTGACCTTAACCCCAACCCCAATGCTGACCCCTTTGTACAGGTACCCCAATTCCATCCCCAGTTGCGGATGATGATACCCCAAGAGAGGGAAAATAGAAACCCAAGAGAGGGAAAATTGTAGATGGGCCACAAAGACAAAGAAATAAAGCCAAAGTAAAGACAAGTAGAGGCCAGAAAACAGGGACTGTCAAAGGAAAGTCAATGGAGGGGAGAAGAGTAAGGAGGGACTTTAAGGCAAAAGGAAGGGATACAGGGATTAGGAGACAAAAGGAAGACGGCAAAGAAAAGGTAGGAAAGGAGAGAAGGAAAGAAGGGAAGCAAAGGATTAAGTAAAAGTAAGCAACAAGAAAAAAGAAAAAGGAAAAACCAGAAAAAGAAAAAGAGAAAAACACAAAAAAAGAAAAAAAGCAAAGTGACGTACATCCGGTACTTTCAGCGGCTGCTGGAGGGAGGAGCCACAGCACATATAAAAGGAGGGGCAGAGAAGAGTCTCTTCATTTTGATTTGGCCAGCGACGCATGTGCACAGCCTGAAGAAGGCACAATCCAGCCGAAACGTAGCTACAGCCATGCGTCAGCACTAAAACGTGTTTTTGTTTGTTATTTTAGTTTGTTATTTTAGTTTGTTATTTTCGGGGGGGATTTCTTTTGATGTTTTTTCATTTATGCATTGATTTACTGGCCTAAAAAATTAAAAACCTAATATATGGACTATCATAAATTTATAACCTAAAAATTGGATAATTTATGGATAAAAACAGTTTAAAAGCCTAAGAATTGGAAATAAAAACGACACAGAGACTAAATTCATTGAGCAAAGACCAATTTTATTAAAAAACAGTTAAAAACCTAAAGAACAGGACAAATAAAACACAAATTCGGCAAAATTAAATATAATTTGGTACTTACCTGAACCTAAAAAAGAAAAGGACGGTACTTACCTGAATTCGGACCTGGGGACTGCCGGATACGGTAGATGGGGTGGCGACAACGTAACGGGTCTCGGGAAGGGTCATGGTGCGGAGCGTGCACCAACTCCTGCCCTCCTCGTGCAGGGAGGAGTTTCAATTTCCCCTAACCTTACCCGCCAGGTCCTACCATGGACCCGCTGGGTTTCCCAGATTGACTGGGGCCCGTTGCCGAAGCCATTTCCATTCCTTATCTGGTTACCCCTCACCTCTATTTTGCATCTCGCTCAGGATGCCTAATTGAATTCCTCTGACCCCTAATTTGGACCCCAAATTTGAATCCCAATCCCAATGCCAATTCGGCCTGATCTATCCCCATCCCACGTTCTTACCCTAACCTTAACCCTAGCCACATGACTAATGCCCTATCTCTAGTCCCATCCCCAGCCTAAGCCCTGACCTTAACCCCAACCCCAATGCTGACCCCTTTGTACAGGTACCCCAATTCCATCCCCAGTTGCGGATGATGATACCCCAAGAGAGGGAAAATAGAAACCCAAGAGAGGGAAAATTGTAGATGGGCCACAAAGACAAAGAAATAAAGCCAAAGTAAAGACAAGTAGAGGCCAGAAAACAGGGACTGTCAAAGGAAAGTCAATGGAGGGGAGAAGAGTAAGGAGGGACTTTAAGGCAAAAGGAAGGGATACAGGGATTAGGAGACAAAAGGAAGACGGCAAAGAAAAGGTAGGAAAGGAGAGAAGGAAAGAAGGGAAGCAAAGGATTAAGTAAAAGTAAGCAACAAGAAAAAAGAAAAAGGAAAAACCAGAAAAAGAAAAAGAGAAAAACACAAAAAAAGAAAAAAAGCAAAGTGACGTACATCCGGTACTTTCAGCGGCTGCTGGAGGGAGGAGCCACAGCACATATAAAAGGAGGGGCAGAGAAGAGTCTCTTCATTTTGATTTGGCCAGCGACGCATGTGCACAGCCTGAAGAAGGCACAATCCAGCCGAAACGTAGCTACAGCCATGCGTCAGCACTAAAACGTGTTTTTGTTTGTTATTTTAGTTTGTTATTTTAGTTTGTTATTTTCGGGGGGGATTTCTTTTGATGTTTTTTCATTTATGCATTGATTTACTGGCCTAAAAAATTAAAAACCTAATATATGGACTATCATAAATTTATAACCTAAAAATTGGATAATTTATGGATAAAAACAGTTTAAAAGCCTAAGAATTGGAAATAAAAACGACACAGAGACTAAATTCATTGAGCAAAGACCAATTTTATTAAAAAACAGTTAAAAACCTAAAGAACAGGACAAATAAAACACAAATTCGGCAAAATTAAATATAATTTGGTACTTACCTGAACCTAAAAAAGAAAAGGACGGTACTTACCTGAATTCGGACCTGGGGACTGCCGGATACGGTAGATGGGGTGGCGACAACGTAACGGGTCTCGGGAAGGGTCATGGTGCGGAGCGTGCACCAACTCCTGCCCTCCTCGTGCAGGGAGGAGTTTCAATTTCCCCTAACCTTACCCGCCAGGTCCTACCATGGACCCGCTGGGTTTCCCAGATTGACTGGGGCCCGTTGCCGAAGCCATTTCCATTCCTTATCTGGTTACCCCTCACCTCTATTTTGCATCTCGCTCAGGATGCCTAATTGAATTCCTCTGACCCCTAATTTGGACCCCAAATTTGAATCCCAATCCCAATGCCAATTCGGCCTGATCTATCCCCATCCCACGTTCTTACCCTAACCTTAACCCTAGCCACATGACTAATGCCCTATCTCTAGTCCCATCCCCAGCCTAAGCCCTGACCTTAACCCCAACCCCAATGCTGACCCCTTTGTACAGGTACCCCAATTCCATCCCCAGTTGCGGATGATGATACCCCAAGAGAGGGAAAATAGAAACCCAAGAGAGGGAAAATTGTAGATGGGCCACAAAGACAAAGAAATAAAGCCAAAGTAAAGACAAGTAGAGGCCAGAAAACAGGGACTGTCAAAGGAAAGTCAATGGAGGGGAGAAGAGTAAGGAGGGACTTTAAGGCAAAAGGAAGGGATACAGGGATTAGGAGACAAAAGGAAGACGGCAAAGAAAAGGTAGGAAAGGAGAGAAGGAAAGAAGGGAAGCAAAGGATTAAGTAAAAGTAAGCAACAAGAAAAAAGAAAAAGGAAAAACCAGAAAAAGAAAAAGAGAAAAACACAAAAAAAGAAAAAAAGCAAAGTGACGTACATCCGGTACTTTCAGCGGCTGCTGGAGGGAGGAGCCACAGCACATATAAAAGGAGGGGCAGAGAAGAGTCTCTTCATTTTGATTTGGCCAGCGACGCATGTGCACAGCCTGAAGAAGGCACAATCCAGCCGAAACGTAGCTACAGCCATGCGTCAGCACTAAAACGTGTTTTTGTTTGTTATTTTAGTTTGTTATTTTAGTTTGTTATTTTCGGGGGGGATTTCTTTTGATGTTTTTTCATTTATGCATTGATTTACTGGCCTAAAAAATTAAAAACCTAATATATGGACTATCATAAATTTATAACCTAAAAATTGGATAATTTATGGATAAAAACAGTTTAAAAGCCTAAGAATTGGAAATAAAAACGACACAGAGACTAAATTCATTGAGCAAAGACCAATTTTATTAAAAAACAGTTAAAAACCTAAAGAACAGGACAAATAAAACACAAATTCGGCAAAATTAAATATAATTTGGTACTTACCTGAACCTAAAAAAGAAAAGGACGGTACTTACCTGAATTCGGACCTGGGGACTGCCGGATACGGTAGATGGGGTGGCGACAACGTAACGGGTCTCGGGAAGGGTCATGGTGCGGAGCGTGCACCAACTCCTGCCCTCCTCGTGCAGGGAGGAGTTTCAATTTCCCCTAACCTTACCCGCCAGGTCCTACCATGGACCCGCTGGGTTTCCCAGATTGACTGGGGCCCGTTGCCGAAGCCATTTCCATTCCTTATCTGGTTACCCCTCACCTCTATTTTGCATCTCGCTCAGGATGCCTAATTGAATTCCTCTGACCCCTAATTTGGACCCCAAATTTGAATCCCAATCCCAATGCCAATTCGGCCTGATCTATCCCCATCCCACGTTCTTACCCTAACCTTAACCCTAGCCACATGACTAATGCCCTATCTCTAGTCCCATCCCCAGCCTAAGCCCTGACCTTAACCCCAACCCCAATGCTGACCCCTTTGTACAGGTACCCCAATTCCATCCCCAGTTGCGGATGATGATACCCCAAGAGAGGGAAAATAGAAACCCAAGAGAGGGAAAATTGTAGATGGGCCACAAAGACAAAGAAATAAAGCCAAAGTAAAGACAAGTAGAGGCCAGAAAACAGGGACTGTCAAAGGAAAGTCAATGGAGGGGAGAAGAGTAAGGAGGGACTTTAAGGCAAAAGGAAGGGATACAGGGATTAGGAGACAAAAGGAAGACGGCAAAGAAAAGGTAGGAAAGGAGAGAAGGAAAGAAGGGAAGCAAAGGATTAAGTAAAAGTAAGCAACAAGAACAAAGAAAAAGGAAAAACCAGAAAAAGAAAAAGAGAAAAACACAAAAAAAGAAAAAAAGCAAAGTGACGTACATCCGGTACTTTCAGCGGCTGCTGGAGGGAGGAGCCACAGCACATATAAAAGGAGGGGCAGAGAAGAGTCTCTTCATTTTGATTTGGCCAGCGACGCATGTGCACAGCCTGAAGAAGGCACAATCCAGCCGAAACGTAGCTACAGCCATGCGTCAGCACTAAAACGTGTTTTTGTTTGTTATTTTAGTTTGTTATTTTAGTTTGTTATTTTCGGGGGGGATTTCTTTTGATGTTTTTTCATTTATGCATTGATTTACTGGCCTAAAAAATTAAAAACCTAATATATGGACTATCATAAATTTATAACCTAAAAATTGGATAATTTATGGATAAAAACAGTTTAAAAGCCTAAGAATTGGAAATAAAAACGACACAGAGACTAAATTCATTGAGCAAAGACCAATTTTATTAAAAAACAGTTAAAAACCTAAAGAACAGGACAAATAAAACACAAATTCGGCAAAATTAAATATAATTTGGTACTTACCTGAACCTAAAAAAGAAAAGGACGGTACTTACCTGAATTCGGACCTGGGGACTGCCGGATACGGTAGATGGGGTGGCGACAACGTAACGGGTCTCGGGAAGGGTCATGGTGCGGAGCGTGCACCAACTCCTGCCCTCCTCGTGCAGGGAGGAGTTTCAATTTCCCCTAACCTTACCCGCCAGGTCCTACCATGGACCCGCTGGGTTTCCCAGATTGACTGGGGCCCGTTGCCGAAGCCATTTCCATTCCTTATCTGGTTACCCCTCACCTCTATTTTGCATCTCGCTCAGGATGCCTAATTGAATTCCTCTGACCCCTAATTTGGACCCCAAATTTGAATCCCAATCCCAATGCCAATTCGGCCTGATCTATCCCCATCCCACGTTCTTACCCTAACCTTAACCCTAGCCACATGACTAATGCCCTATCTCTAGTCCCATCCCCAGCCTAAGCCCTGACCTTAACCCCAACCCCAATGCTGACCCCTTTGTACAGGTACCCCAATTCCATCCCCAGTTGCGGATGATGATACCCCAAGAGAGGGAAAATAGAAACCCAAGAGAGGGAAAATTGTAGATGGGCCACAAAGACAAAGAAATAAAGCCAAAGTAAAGACAAGTAGAGGCCAGAAAACAGGGACTGTCAAAGGAAAGTCAATGGAGGGGAGAAGAGTAAGGAGGGACTTTAAGGCAAAAGGAAGGGATACAGGGATTAGGAGACAAAAGGAAGACGGCAAAGAAAAGGTAGGAAAGGAGAGAAGGAAAGAAGGGAAGCAAAGGATTAAGTAAAAGTAAGCAACAAGAAAAAAGAAAAAGGAAAAACCAGAAAAAGAAAAAGAGAAAAACACAAAAAAAGAAAAAAAGCAAAGTGACGTACATCCGGTACTTTCAGCGGCTGCTGGAGGGAGGAGCCACAGCACATATAAAAGGAGGGGCAGAGAAGAGTCTCTTCATTTTGATTTGGCCAGCGACGCATGTGCACAGCCTGAAGAAGGCACAATCCAGCCGAAACGTAGCTACAGCCATGCGTCAGCACTAAAACGTGTTTTTGTTTGTTATTTTAGTTTGTTATTTTAGTTTGTTATTTTCGGGGGGGATTTCTTTTGATGTTTTTTCATTTATGCATTGATTTACTGGCCTAAAAAATTAAAAACCTAATATATGGACTATCATAAATTTATAACCTAAAAATTGGATAATTTATGGATAAAAACAGTTTAAAAGCCTAAGAATTGGAAATAAAAACGACACAGAGACTAAATTCATTGAGCAAAGACCAATTTTATTAAAAAACAGTTAAAAACCTAAAGAACAGGACAAATAAAACACAAATTCGGCAAAATTAAATATAATTTGGTACTTACCTGAACCTAAAAAAGAAAAGGACGGTACTTACCTGAATTCGGACCTGGGGACTGCCGGATACGGTAGATGGGGTGGCGACAACGTAACGGGTCTCGGGAAGGGTCATGGTGCGGAGCGTGCACCAACTCCTGCCCTCCTCGTGCAGGGAGGAGTTTCAATTTCCCCTAACCTTACCCGCCAGGTCCTACCATGGACCCGCTGGGTTTCCCAGATTGACTGGGGCCCGTTGCCGAAGCCATTTCCATTCCTTATCTGGTTACCCCTCACCTCTATTTTGCATCTCGCTCAGGATGCCTAATTGAATTCCTCTGACCCCTAATTTGGACCCCAAATTTGAATCCCAATCCCAATGCCAATTCGGCCTGATCTATCCCCATCCCACGTTCTTACCCTAACCTTAACCCTAGCCACGTGACTAATGCCCTATCTCTAGTCCCATCCCCAGCCTAAGCCCTGACCTTAACCCCAACCCCAATGCTGACCCCTTTGTACAGGTACCCCAATTCCATCCCCAGTTGCGGATGATGATACCCCAAGAGAGGGAAAATAGAAACCCAAGAGAGGGAAAATTGTAGATGGGCCACAAAGACAAAGAAATAAAGCCAAAGTAAAGACAAGTAGAGGCCAGAAAACAGGGACTGTCAAAGGAAAGTCAATGGAGGGGAGAAGAGTAAGGAGGGACTTTAAGGCAAAAGGAAGGGATACAGGGATTAGGAGACAAAAGGAAGACGGCAAAGAAAAGGTAGGAAAGGAGAGAAGGAAAGAAGGGAAGCAAAGGATTAAGTAAAAGTAAGCAACAAGAAAAAAGAAAAAGGAAAAACCAGAAAAAGAAAAAGAGAAAAACACAAAAAAAGAAAAAAAGCAAAGTGACGTACATCCGGTACTTTCAGCGGCTGCTGGAGGGAGGAGCCACAGCACATATAAAAGGAGGGGCAGAGAAGAGTCTCTTCATTTTGATTTGGCCAGCGACGCATGTGCACAGCCTGAAGAAGGCACAATCCAGCCGAAACGTAGCTACAGCCATGCGTCAGCACTAAAACGTGTTTTTGTTTGTTATTTTAGTTTGTTATTTTAGTTTGTTATTTTCGGGGGGGATTTCTTTTGATGTTTTTTCATTTATGCATTGATTTACTGGCCTAAAAAATTAAAAACCTAATATATGGACTATCATAAATTTATAACCTAAAAATTGGATAATTTATGGATAAAAACAGTTTAAAAGCCTAAGAATTGGAAATAAAAACGACACAGAGACTAAATTCATTGAGCAAAGACCAATTTTATTAAAAAACAGTTAAAAACCTAAAGAACAGGACAAATAAAACACAAATTCGGCAAAATTAAATATAATTTGGTACTTACCTGAACCTAAAAAAGAAAAGGACGGTACTTACCTGAATTCGGACCTGGGGACTGCCGGATACGGTAGATGGGGTGGCGACAACGTAACGGGTCTCGGGAAGGGTCATGGTGCGGAGCGTGCACCAACTCCTGCCCTCCTCGTGCAGGGAGGAGTTTCAATTTCCCCTAACCTTACCCGCCAGGTCCTACCATGGACCCGCTGGGTTTCCCAGATTGACTGGGGCCCGTTGCCGAAGCCATTTCCATTCCTTATCTGGTTACCCCTCACCTCTATTTTGCATCTCGCTCAGGATGCCTAATTGAATTCCTCTGACCCCTAATTTGGACCCCAAATTTGAATCCCAATCCCAATGCCAATTCGGCCTGATCTATCCCCATCCCACGTTCTTACCCTAACCTTAACCCTAGCCACGTGACTAATGCCCTATCTCTAGTCCCATCCCCAGCCTAAGCCCTGACCTTAACCCCAACCCCAATGCTGACCCCTTTGTACAGGTACCCCAATTCCATCCCCAGTTGCGGATGATGATACCCCAAGAGAGGGAAAATAGAAACCCAAGAGAGGGAAAATTGTAGATGGGCCACAAAGACAAAGAAATAAAGCCAAAGTAAAGACAAGTAGAGGCCAGAAAACAGGGACTGTCAAAGGAAAGTCAATGGAGGGGAGAAGAGTAAGGAGGGACTTTAAGGCAAAAGGAAGGGATACAGGGATTAGGAGACAAAAGGAAGACGGCAAAGAAAAGGTAGGAAAGGAGAGAAGGAAAGAAGGGAAGCAAAGGATTAAGTAAAAGTAAGCAACAAGAAAAAAGAAAAAGGAAAAACCAGAAAAAGAAAAAGAGAAAAACACAAAAAAAGAAAAAAAGCAAAGTGACGTACATCCGGTACTTTCAGCGGCTGCTGGAGGGAGGAGCCACAGCACATATAAAAGGAGGGGCAGAGAAGAGTCTCTTCATTTTGATTTGGCCAGCGACGCATGTGCACAGCCTGAAGAAGGCACAATCCAGCCGAAACGTAGCTACAGCCATGCGTCAGCACTAAAACGTGTTTTTGTTTGTTATTTTAGTTTGTTATTTTAGTTTGTTATTTTCGGGGGGGATTTCTTTTGATGTTTTTTCATTTATGCATTGATTTACTGGCCTAAAAAATTAAAAACCTAATATATGGACTATCATAAATTTATAACCTAAAAATTGGATAATTTATGGATAAAAACAGTTTAAAAGCCTAAGAATTGGAAATAAAAACGACACAGAGACTAAATTCATTGAGCAAAGACCAATTTTATTAAAAAACAGTTAAAAACCTAAAGAACAGGACAAATAAAACACAAATTCGGCAAAATTAAATATAATTTGGTACTTACCTGAACCTAAAAAAGAAAAGGACGGTACTTACCTGAATTCGGACCTGGGGACTGCCGGATACGGTAGATGGGGTGGCGACAACGTAACGGGTCTCGGGAAGGGTCATGGTGCGGAGCGTGCACCAACTCCTGCCCTCCTCGTGCAGGGAGGAGTTTCAATTTCCCCTAACCTTACCCGCCAGGTCCTACCATGGACCCGCTGGGTTTCCCAGATTGACTGGGGCCCGTTGCCGAAGCCATTTCCATTCCTTATCTGGTTACCCCTCACCTCTATTTTGCATCTCGCTCAGGATGCCTAATTGAATTCCTCTGACCCCTAATTTGGACCCCAAATTTGAATCCCAATCCCAATGCCAATTCGGCCTGATCTATCCCCATCCCACGTTCTTACCCTAACCTTAACCCTAGCCACATGACTAATGCCCTATCTCTAGTCCCATCCCCAGCCTAAGCCCTGACCTTAACCCCAACCCCAATGCTGACCCCTTTGTACAGGTACCCCAATTCCATCCCCAGTTGCGGATGATGATACCCCAAGAGAGGGAAAATAGAAACCCAAGAGAGGGAAAATTGTAGATGGGCCACAAAGACAAAGAAATAAAGCCAAAGTAAAGACAAGTAGAGGCCAGAAAACAGGGACTGTCAAAGGAAAGTCAATGGAGGGGAGAAGAGTAAGGAGGGACTTTAAGGCAAAAGGAAGGGATACAGGGATTAGGAGACAAAAGGAAGACGGCAAAGAAAAGGTAGGAAAGGAGAGAAGGAAAGAAGGGAAGCAAAGGATTAAGTAAAAGTAAGCAACAAGAAAAAAGAAAAAGGAAAAACCAGAAAAAGAAAAAGAGAAAAACACAAAAAAAGAAAAAAAGCAAAGTGACGTACATCCGGTACTTTCAGCGGCTGCTGGAGGGAGGAGCCACAGCACATATAAAAGGAGGGGCAGAGAAGAGTCTCTTCATTTTGATTTGGCCAGCGACGCATGTGCACAGCCTGAAGAAGGCACAATCCAGCCGAAACGTAGCTACAGCCATGCGTCAGCACTAAAACGTGTTTTTGTTTGTTATTTTAGTTTGTTATTTTAGTTTGTTATTTTCGGGGGGGATTTCTTTTGATGTTTTTTCATTTATGCATTGATTTACTGGCCTAAAAAATTAAAAACCTAATATATGGACTATCATAAATTTATAACCTAAAAATTGGATAATTTATGGATAAAAACAGTTTAAAAGCCTAAGAATTGGAAATAAAAACGACACAGAGACTAAATTCATTGAGCAAAGACCAATTTTATTAAAAAACAGTTAAAAACCTAAAGAACAGGACAAATAAAACACAAATTCGGCAAAATTAAATATAATTTGGTACTTACCTGAACCTAAAAAAGAAAAGGACGGTACTTACCTGAATTCGGACCTGGGGACTGCCGGATACGGTAGATGGGGTGGCGACAACGTAACGGGTCTCGGGAAGGGTCATGGTGCGGAGCGTGCACCAACTCCTGCCCTCCTCGTGCAGGGAGGAGTTTCAATTTCCCCTAACCTTACCCGCCAGGTCCTACCATGGACCCGCTGGGTTTCCCAGATTGACTGGGGCCCGTTGCCGAAGCCATTTCCATTCCTTATCTGGTTACCCCTCACCTCTATTTTGCATCTCGCTCAGGATGCCTAATTGAATTCCTCTGACCCCTAATTTGGACCCCAAATTTGAATCCCAATCCCAATGCCAATTCGGCCTGATCTATCCCCATCCCACGTTCTTACCCTAACCTTAACCCTAGCCACATGACTAATGCCCTATCTCTAGTCCCATCCCCAGCCTAAGCCCTGACCTTAACCCCAACCCCAATGCTGACCCCTTTGTACAGGTACCCCAATTCCATCCCCAGTTGCGGATGATGATACCCCAAGAGAGGGAAAATAGAAACCCAAGAGAGGGAAAATTGTAGATGGGCCACAAAGACAAAGAAATAAAGCCAAAGTAAAGACAAGTAGAGGCCAGAAAACAGGGACTGTCAAAGGAAAGTCAATGGAGGGGAGAAGAGTAAGGAGGGACTTTAAGGCAAAAGGAAGGGATACAGGGATTAGGAGACAAAAGGAAGACGGCAAAGAAAAGGTAGGAAAGGAGAGAAGGAAAGAAGGGAAGCAAAGGATTAAGTAAAAGTAAGCAACAAGAAAAAAGAAAAAGGAAAAACCAGAAAAAGAAAAAGAGAAAAACACAAAAAAAGAAAAAAAGCAAAGTGACGTACATCCGGTACTTTCAGCGGCTGCTGGAGGGAGGAGCCACAGCACATATAAAAGGAGGGGCAGAGAAGAGTCTCTTCATTTTGATTTGGCCAGCGACGCATGTGCACAGCCTGAAGAAGGCACAATCCAGCCGAAACGTAGCTACAGCCATGCGTCAGCACTAAAACGTGTTTTTGTTTGTTATTTTAGTTTGTTATTTTAGTTTGTTATTTTCGGGGGGGATTTCTTTTGATGTTTTTTCATTTATGCATTGATTTACTGGCCTAAAAAATTAAAAACCTAATATATGGACTATCATAAATTTATAACCTAAAAATTGGATAATTTATGGATAAAAACAGTTTAAAAGCCTAAGAATTGGAAATAAAAACGACACAGAGACTAAATTCATTGAGCAAAGACCAATTTTATTAAAAAACAGTTAAAAACCTAAAGAACAGGACAAATAAAACACAAATTCGGCAAAATTAAATATAATTTGGTACTTACCTGAACCTAAAAAAGAAAAGGACGGTACTTACCTGAATTCGGACCTGGGGACTGCCGGATACGGTAGATGGGGTGGCGACAACGTAACGGGTCTCGGGAAGGGTCATGGTGCGGAGCGTGCACCAACTCCTGCCCTCCTCGTGCAGGGAGGAGTTTCAATTTCCCCTAACCTTACCCGCCAGGTCCTACCATGGACCCGCTGGGTTTCCCAGATTGACTGGGGCCCGTTGCCGAAGCCATTTCCATTCCTTATCTGGTTACCCCTCACCTCTATTTTGCATCTCGCTCAGGATGCCTAATTGAATTCCTCTGACCCCTAATTTGGACCCCAAATTTGAATCCCAATCCCAATGCCAATTCGGCCTGATCTATCCCCATCCCACGTTCTTACCCTAACCTTAACCCTAGCCACATGACTAATGCCCTATCTCTAGTCCCATCCCCAGCCTAAGCCCTGACCTTAACCCCAACCCCAATGCTGACCCCTTTGTACAGGTACCCCAATTCCATCCCCAGTTGCGGATGATGATACCCCAAGAGAGGGAAAATAGAAACCCAAGAGAGGGAAAATTGTAGATGGGCCACAAAGACAAAGAAATAAAGCCAAAGTAAAGACAAGTAGAGGCCAGAAAACAGGGACTGTCAAAGGAAAGTCAATGGAGGGGAGAAGAGTAAGGAGGGACTTTAAGGCAAAAGGAAGGGATACAGGGATTAGGAGACAAAAGGAAGACGGCAAAGAAAAGGTAGGAAAGGAGAGAAGGAAAGAAGGGAAGCAAAGGATTAAGTAAAAGTAAGCAACAAGAAAAAAGAAAAAGGAAAAACCAGAAAAAGAAAAAGAGAAAAACACAAAAAAAGAAAAAAAGCAAAGTGACGTACATCCGGTACTTTCAGCGGCTGCTGGAGGGAGGAGCCACAGCACATATAAAAGGAGGGGCAGAGAAGAGTCTCTTCATTTTGATTTGGCCAGCGACGCATGTGCACAGCCTGAAGAAGGCACAATCCAGCCGAAACGTAGCTACAGCCATGCGTCAGCACTAAAACGTGTTTTTGTTTGTTATTTTAGTTTGTTATTTTAGTTTGTTATTTTCGGGGGGGATTTCTTTTGATGTTTTTTCATTTATGCATTGATTTACTGGCCTAAAAAATTAAAAACCTAATATATGGACTATCATAAATTTATAACCTAAAAATTGGATAATTTATGGATAAAAACAGTTTAAAAGCCTAAGAATTGGAAATAAAAACGACACAGAGACTAAATTCATTGAGCAAAGACCAATTTTATTAAAAAACAGTTAAAAACCTAAAGAACAGGACAAATAAAACACAAATTCGGCAAAATTAAATATAATTTGGTACTTACCTGAACCTAAAAAAGAAAAGGACGGTACTTACCTGAATTCGGACCTGGGGACTGCCGGATACGGTAGATGGGGTGGCGACAACGTAACGGGTCTCGGGAAGGGTCATGGTGCGGAGCGTGCACCAACTCCTGCCCTCCTCGTGCAGGGAGGAGTTTCAATTTCCCCTAACCTTACCCGCCAGGTCCTACCATGGACCCGCTGGGTTTCCCAGATTGACTGGGGCCCGTTGCCGAAGCCATTTCCATTCCTTATCTGGTTACCCCTCACCTCTATTTTGCATCTCGCTCAGGATGCCTAATTGAATTCCTCTGACCCCTAATTTGGACCCCAAATTTGAATCCCAATCCCAATGCCAATTCGGCCTGATCTATCCCCATCCCACGTTCTTACCCTAACCTTAACCCTAGCCACATGACTAATGCCCTATCTCTAGTCCCATCCCCAGCCTAAGCCCTGACCTTAACCCCAACCCCAATGCTGACCCCTTTGTACAGGTACCCCAATTCCATCCCCAGTTGCGGATGATGATACCCCAAGAGAGGGAAAATAGAAACCCAAGAGAGGGAAAATTGTAGATGGGCCACAAAGACAAAGAAATAAAGCCAAAGTAAAGACAAGTAGAGGCCAGAAAACAGGGACTGTCAAAGGAAAGTCAATGGAGGGGAGAAGAGTAAGGAGGGACTTTAAGGCAAAAGGAAGGGATACAGGGATTAGGAGACAAAAGGAAGACGGCAAAGAAAAGGTAGGAAAGGAGAGAAGGAAAGAAGGGAAGCAAAGGATTAAGTAAAAGTAAGCAACAAGAAAAAAGAAAAAGGAAAAACCAGAAAAAGAAAAAGAGAAAAACACAAAAAAAGAAAAAAAGCAAAGTGACGTACATCCGGTACTTTCAGCGGCTGCTGGAGGGAGGAGCCACAGCACATATAAAAGGAGGGGCAGAGAAGAGTCTCTTCATTTTGATTTGGCCAGCGACGCATGTGCACAGCCTGAAGAAGGCACAATCCAGCCGAAACGTAGCTACAGCCATGCGTCAGCACTAAAACGTGTTTTTGTTTGTTATTTTAGTTTGTTATTTTAGTTTGTTATTTTCGGGGGGGATTTCTTTTGATGTTTTTTCATTTATGCATTGATTTACTGGCCTAAAAAATTAAAAACCTAATATATGGACTATCATAAATTTATAACCTAAAAATTGGATAATTTATGGATAAAAACAGTTTAAAAGCCTAAGAATTGGAAATAAAAACGACACAGAGACTAAATTCATTGAGCAAAGACCAATTTTATTAAAAAACAGTTAAAAACCTAAAGAACAGGACAAATAAAACACAAATTCGGCAAAATTAAATATAATTTGGTACTTACCTGAACCTAAAAAAGAAAAGGACGGTACTTACCTGAATTCGGACCTGGGGACTGCCGGATACGGTAGATGGGGTGGCGACAACGTAACGGGTCTCGGGAAGGGTCATGGTGCGGAGCGTGCACCAACTCCTGCCCTCCTCGTGCAGGGAGGAGTTTCAATTTCCCCTAACCTTACCCGCCAGGTCCTACCATGGACCCGCTGGGTTTCCCAGATTGACTGGGGCCCGTTGCCGAAGCCATTTCCATTCCTTATCTGGTTACCCCTCACCTCTATTTTGCATCTCGCTCAGGATGCCTAATTGAATTCCTCTGACCCCTAATTTGGACCCCAAATTTGAATCCCAATCCCAATGCCAATTCGGCCTGATCTATCCCCATCCCACGTTCTTACCCTAACCTTAACCCTAGCCACATGACTAATGCCCTATCTCTAGTCCCATCCCCAGCCTAAGCCCTGACCTTAACCCCAACCCCAATGCTGACCCCTTTGTACAGGTACCCCAATTCCATCCCCAGTTGCGGATGATGATACCCCAAGAGAGGGAAAATAGAAACCCAAGAGAGGGAAAATTGTAGATGGGCCACAAAGACAAAGAAATAAAGCCAAAGTAAAGACAAGTAGAGGCCAGAAAACAGGGACTGTCAAAGGAAAGTCAATGGAGGGGAGAAGAGTAAGGAGGGACTTTAAGGCAAAAGGAAGGGATACAGGGATTAGGAGACAAAAGGAAGACGGCAAAGAAAAGGTAGGAAAGGAGAGAAGGAAAGAAGGGAAGCAAAGGATTAAGTAAAAGTAAGCAACAAGAAAAAAGAAAAAGGAAAAACCAGAAAAAGAAAAAGAGAAAAACACAAAAAAAGAAAAAAAGCAAAGTGACGTACATCCGGTACTTTCAGCGGCTGCTGGAGGGAGGAGCCACAGCACATATAAAAGGAGGGGCAGAGAAGAGTCTCTTCATTTTGATTTGGCCAGCGACGCATGTGCACAGCCTGAAGAAGGCACAATCCAGCCGAAACGTAGCTACAGCCATGCGTCAGCACTAAAACGTGTTTTTGTTTGTTATTTTAGTTTGTTATTTTAGTTTGTTATTTTCGGGGGGGATTTCTTTTGATGTTTTTTCATTTATGCATTGATTTACTGGCCTAAAAAATTAAAAACCTAATATATGGACTATCATAAATTTATAACCTAAAAATTGGATAATTTATGGATAAAAACAGTTTAAAAGCCTAAGAATTGGAAATAAAAACGACACAGAGACTAAATTCATTGAGCAAAGACCAATTTTATTAAAAAACAGTTAAAAACCTAAAGAACAGGACAAATAAAACACAAATTCGGCAAAATTAAATATAATTTGGTACTTACCTGAACCTAAAAAAGAAAAGGACGGTACTTACCTGAATTCGGACCTGGGGACTGCCGGATACGGTAGATGGGGTGGCGACAACGTAACGGGTCTCGGGAAGGGTCATGGTGCGGAGCGTGCACCAACTCCTGCCCTCCTCGTGCAGGGAGGAGTTTCAATTTCCCCTAACCTTACCCGCCAGGTCCTACCATGGACCCGCTGGGTTTCCCAGATTGACTGGGGCCCGTTGCCGAAGCCATTTCCATTCCTTATCTGGTTACCCCTCACCTCTATTTTGCATCTCGCTCAGGATGCCTAATTGAATTCCTCTGACCCCTAATTTGGACCCCAAATTTGAATCCCAATCCCAATGCCAATTCGGCCTGATCTATCCCCATCCCACGTTCTTACCCTAACCTTAACCCTAGCCACATGACTAATGCCCTATCTCTAGTCCCATCCCCAGCCTAAGCCCTGACCTTAACCCCAACCCCAATGCTGACCCCTTTGTACAGGTACCCCAATTCCATCCCCAGTTGCGGATGATGATACCCCAAGAGAGGGAAAATAGAAACCCAAGAGAGGGAAAATTGTAGATGGGCCACAAAGACAAAGAAATAAAGCCAAAGTAAAGACAAGTAGAGGCCAGAAAACAGGGACTGTCAAAGGAAAGTCAATGGAGGGGAGAAGAGTAAGGAGGGACTTTAAGGCAAAAGGAAGGGATACAGGGATTAGGAGACAAAAGGAAGACGGCAAAGAAAAGGTAGGAAAGGAGAGAAGGAAAGAAGGGAAGCAAAGGATTAAGTAAAAGTAAGCAACAAGAAAAAAGAAAAAGGAAAAACCAGAAAAAGAAAAAGAGAAAAACACAAAAAAAGAAAAAAAGCAAAGTGACGTACATCCGGTACTTTCAGCGGCTGCTGGAGGGAGGAGCCACAGCACATATAAAAGGAGGGGCAGAGAAGAGTCTCTTCATTTTGATTTGGCCAGCGACGCATGTGCACAGCCTGAAGAAGGCACAATCCAGCCGAAACGTAGCTACAGCCATGCGTCAGCACTAAAACGTGTTTTTGTTTGTTATTTTAGTTTGTTATTTTAGTTTGTTATTTTCGGGGGGGATTTCTTTTGATGTTTTTTCATTTATGCATTGATTTACTGGCCTAAAAAATTAAAAACCTAATATATGGACTATCATAAATTTATAACCTAAAAATTGGATAATTTATGGATAAAAACAGTTTAAAAGCCTAAGAATTGGAAATAAAAACGACACAGAGACTAAATTCATTGAGCAAAGACCAATTTTATTAAAAAACAGTTAAAAACCTAAAGAACAGGACAAATAAAACACAAATTCGGCAAAATTAAATATAATTTGGTACTTACCTGAACCTAAAAAAGAAAAGGACGGTACTTACCTGAATTCGGACCTGGGGACTGCCGGATACGGTAGATGGGGTGGCGACAACGTAACGGGTCTCGGGAAGGGTCATGGTGCGGAGCGTGCACCAACTCCTGCCCTCCTCGTGCAGGGAGGAGTTTCAATTTCCCCTAACCTTACCCGCCAGGTCCTACCATGGACCCGCTGGGTTTCCCAGATTGACTGGGGCCCGTTGCCGAAGCCATTTCCATTCCTTATCTGGTTACCCCTCACCTCTATTTTGCATCTCGCTCAGGATGCCTAATTGAATTCCTCTGACCCCTAATTTGGACCCCAAATTTGAATCCCAATCCCAATGCCAATTCGGCCTGATCTATCCCCATCCCACGTTCTTACCCTAACCTTAACCCTAGCCACATGACTAATGCCCTATCTCTAGTCCCATCCCCAGCCTAAGCCCTGACCTTAACCCCAACCCCAATGCTGACCCCTTTGTACAGGTACCCCAATTCCATCCCCAGTTGCGGATGATGATACCCCAAGAGAGGGAAAATAGAAACCCAAGAGAGGGAAAATTGTAGATGGGCCACAAAGACAAAGAAATAAAGCCAAAGTAAAGACAAGTAGAGGCCAGAAAACAGGGACTGTCAAAGGAAAGTCAATGGAGGGGAGAAGAGTAAGGAGGGACTTTAAGGCAAAAGGAAGGGATACAGGGATTAGGAGACAAAAGGAAGACGGCAAAGAAAAGGTAGGAAAGGAGAGAAGGAAAGAAGGGAAGCAAAGGATTAAGTAAAAGTAAGCAACAAGAAAAAAGAAAAAGGAAAAACCAGAAAAAGAAAAAGAGAAAAACACAAAAAAAGAAAAAAAGCAAAGTGACGTACATCCGGTACTTTCAGCGGCTGCTGGAGGGAGGAGCCACAGCACATATAAAAGGAGGGGCAGAGAAGAGTCTCTTCATTTTGATTTGGCCAGCGACGCATGTGCACAGCCTGAAGAAGGCACAATCCAGCCGAAACGTAGCTACAGCCATGCGTCAGCACTAAAACGTGTTTTTGTTTGTTATTTTAGTTTGTTATTTTAGTTTGTTATTTTCGGGGGGGATTTCTTTTGATGTTTTTTCATTTATGCATTGATTTACTGGCCTAAAAAATTAAAAACCTAATATATGGACTATCATAAATTTATAACCTAAAAATTGGATAATTTATGGATAAAAACAGTTTAAAAGCCTAAGAATTGGAAATAAAAACGACACAGAGACTAAATTCATTGAGCAAAGACCAATTTTATTAAAAAACAGTTAAAAACCTAAAGAACAGGACAAATAAAACACAAATTCGGCAAAATTAAATATAATTTGGTACTTACCTGAACCTAAAAAAGAAAAGGACGGTACTTACCTGAATTCGGACCTGGGGACTGCCGGATACGGTAGATGGGGTGGCGACAACGTAACGGGTCTCGGGAAGGGTCATGGTGCGGAGCGTGCACCAACTCCTGCCCTCCTCGTGCAGGGAGGAGTTTCAATTTCCCCTAACCTTACCCGCCAGGTCCTACCATGGACCCGCTGGGTTTCCCAGATTGACTGGGGCCCGTTGCCGAAGCCATTTCCATTCCTTATCTGGTTACCCCTCACCTCTATTTTGCATCTCGCTCAGGATGCCTAATTGAATTCCTCTGACCCCTAATTTGGACCCCAAATTTGAATCCCAATCCCAATGCCAATTCGGCCTGATCTATCCCCATCCCACGTTCTTACCCTAACCTTAACCCTAGCCACATGACTAATGCCCTATCTCTAGTCCCATCCCCAGCCTAAGCCCTGACCTTAACCCCAACCCCAATGCTGACCCCTTTGTACAGGTACCCCAATTCCATCCCCAGTTGCGGATGATGATACCCCAAGAGAGGGAAAATAGAAACCCAAGAGAGGGAAAATTGTAGATGGGCCACAAAGACAAAGAAATAAAGCCAAAGTAAAGACAAGTAGAGGCCAGAAAACAGGGACTGTCAAAGGAAAGTCAATGGAGGGGAGAAGAGTAAGGAGGGACTTTAAGGCAAAAGGAAGGGATACAGGGATTAGGAGACAAAAGGAAGACGGCAAAGAAAAGGTAGGAAAGGAGAGAAGGAAAGAAGGGAAGCAAAGGATTAAGTAAAAGTAAGCAACAAGAAAAAAGAAAAAGGAAAAACCAGAAAAAGAAAAAGAGAAAAACACAAAAAAAGAAAAAAAGCAAAGTGACGTACATCCGGTACTTTCAGCGGCTGCTGGAGGGAGGAGCCACAGCACATATAAAAGGAGGGGCAGAGAAGAGTCTCTTCATTTTGATTTGGCCAGCGACGCATGTGCACAGCCTGAAGAAGGCACAATCCAGCCGAAACGTAGCTACAGCCATGCGTCAGCACTAAAACGTGTTTTTGTTTGTTATTTTAGTTTGTTATTTTAGTTTGTTATTTTCGGGGGGGATTTCTTTTGATGTTTTTTCATTTATGCATTGATTTACTGGCCTAAAAAATTAAAAACCTAATATATGGACTATCATAAATTTATAACCTAAAAATTGGATAATTTATGGATAAAAACAGTTTAAAAGCCTAAGAATTGGAAATAAAAACGACACAGAGACTAAATTCATTGAGCAAAGACCAATTTTATTAAAAAACAGTTAAAAACCTAAAGAACAGGACAAGTAAAACACAAATTCGGCAAAATTAAATATAATTTGGTACTTACCTGAACCTAAAAAAGAAAAGGACGGTACTTACCTGAATTCGGACCTGGGGACTGCCGGATACGGTAGATGGGGTGGCGACAACGTAACGGGTCTCGGGAAGGGTCATGGTGCGGAGCGTGCACCAACTCCTGCCCTCCTCGTGCAGGGAGGAGTTTCAATTTCCCCTAACCTTACCCGCCAGGTCCTACCATGGACCCGCTGGGTTTCCCAGATTGACTGGGGCCCGTTGCCGAAGCCATTTCCATTCCTTATCTGGTTACCCCTCACCTCTATTTTGCATCTCGCTCAGGATGCCTAATTGAATTCCTCTGACCCCTAATTTGGACCCCAAATTTGAATCCCAATCCCAATGCCAATTCGGCCTGATCTATCCCCATCCCACGTTCTTACCCTAACCTTAACCCTAGCCACGTGACTAATGCCCTATCTCTAGTCCCATCCCCAGCCTAAGCCCTGACCTTAACCCCAACCCCAATGCTGACCCCTTTGTACAGGTACCCCAATTCCATCCCCAGTTGCGGATGATGATACCCCAAGAGAGGGAAAATAGAAACCCAAGAGAGGGAAAATTGTAGATGGGCCACAAAGACAAAGAAATAAAGCCAAAGTAAAGACAAGTAGAGGCCAGAAAACAGGGACTGTCAAAGGAAAGTCAATGGAGGGGAGAAGAGTAAGGAGGGACTTTAAGGCAAAAGGAAGGGATACAGGGATTAGGAGACAAAAGGAAGACGGCAAAGAAAAGGTAGGAAAGGAGAGAAGGAAAGAAGGGAAGCAAAGGATTAAGTAAAAGTAAGCAACAAGAAAAAAGAAAAAGGAAAAACCAGAAAAAGAAAAAGAGAAAAACACAAAAAAAGAAAAAAAGCAAAGTGACGTACATCCGGTACTTTCAGCGGCTGCTGGAGGGAGGAGCCACAGCACATATAAAAGGAGGGGCAGAGAAGAGTCTCTTCATTTTGATTTGGCCAGCGACGCATGTGCACAGCCTGAAGAAGGCACAATCCAGCCGAAACGTAGCTACAGCCATGCGTCAGCACTAAAACGTGTTTTTGTTTGTTATTTTAGTTTGTTATTTTAGTTTGTTATTTTCGGGGGGGATTTCTTTTGATGTTTTTTCATTTATGCATTGATTTACTGGCCTAAAAAATTAAAAACCTAATATATGGACTATCATAAATTTATAACCTAAAAATTGGATAATTTATGGATAAAAACAGTTTAAAAGCCTAAGAATTGGAAATAAAAACGACACAGAGACTAAATTCATTGAGCAAAGACCAATTTTATTAAAAAACAGTTAAAAACCTAAAGAACAGGACAAATAAAACACAAATTCGGCAAAATTAAATATAATTTGGTACTTACCTGAACCTAAAAAAGAAAAGGACGGTACTTACCTGAATTCGGACCTGGGGACTGCCGGATACGGTAGATGGGGTGGCGACAACGTAACGGGTCTCGGGAAGGGTCATGGTGCGGAGCGTGCACCAACTCCTGCCCTCCTCGTGCAGGGAGGAGTTTCAATTTCCCCTAACCTTACCCGCCAGGTCCTACCATGGACCCGCTGGGTTTCCCAGATTGACTGGGGCCCGTTGCCGAAGCCATTTCCATTCCTTATCTGGTTACCCCTCACCTCTATTTTGCATCTCGCTCAGGATGCCTAATTGAATTCCTCTGACCCCTAATTTGGACCCCAAATTTGAATCCCAATCCCAATGCCAATTCGGCCTGATCTATCCCCATCCCACGTTCTTACCCTAACCTTAACCCTAGCCACATGACTAATGCCCTATCTCTAGTCCCATCCCCAGCCTAAGCCCTGACCTTAACCCCAACCCCAATGCTGACCCCTTTGTACAGGTACCCCAATTCCATCCCCAGTTGCGGATGATGATACCCCAAGAGAGGGAAAATAGAAACCCAAGAGAGGGAAAATTGTAGATGGGCCACAAAGACAAAGAAATAAAGCCAAAGTAAAGACAAGTAGAGGCCAGAAAACAGGGACTGTCAAAGGAAAGTCAATGGAGGGGAGAAGAGTAAGGAGGGACTTTAAGGCAAAAGGAAGGGATACAGGGATTAGGAGACAAAAGGAAGACGGCAAAGAAAAGGTAGGAAAGGAGAGAAGGAAAGAAGGGAAGCAAAGGATTAAGTAAAAGTAAGCAACAAGAAAAAAGAAAAAGGAAAAACCAGAAAAAGAAAAAGAGAAAAACACAAAAAAAGAAAAAAAGCAAAGTGACGTACATCCGGTACTTTCAGCGGCTGCTGGAGGGAGGAGCCACAGCACATATAAAAGGAGGGGCAGAGAAGAGTCTCTTCATTTTGATTTGGCCAGCGACGCATGTGCACAGCCTGAAGAAGGCACAATCCAGCCGAAACGTAGCTACAGCCATGCGTCAGCACTAAAACGTGTTTTTGTTTGTTATTTTAGTTTGTTATTTTAGTTTGTTATTTTCGGGGGGGATTTCTTTTGATGTTTTTTCATTTATGCATTGATTTACTGGCCTAAAAAATTAAAAACCTAATATATGGACTATCATAAATTTATAACCTAAAAATTGGATAATTTATGGATAAAAACAGTTTAAAAGCCTAAGAATTGGAAATAAAAACGACACAGAGACTAAATTCATTGAGCAAAGACCAATTTTATTAAAAAACAGTTAAAAACCTAAAGAACAGGACAAATAAAACACAAATTCGGCAAAATTAAATATAATTTGGTACTTACCTGAACCTAAAAAAGAAAAGGACGGTACTTACCTGAATTCGGACCTGGGGACTGCCGGATACGGTAGATGGGGTGGCGACAACGTAACGGGTCTCGGGAAGGGTCATGGTGCGGAGCGTGCACCAACTCCTGCCCTCCTCGTGCAGGGAGGAGTTTCAATTTCCCCTAACCTTACCCGCCAGGTCCTACCATGGACCCGCTGGGTTTCCCAGATTGACTGGGGCCCGTTGCCGAAGCCATTTCCATTCCTTATCTGGTTACCCCTCACCTCTATTTTGCATCTCGCTCAGGATGCCTAATTGAATTCCTCTGACCCCTAATTTGGACCCCAAATTTGAATCCCAATCCCAATGCCAATTCGGCCTGATCTATCCCCATCCCACGTTCTTACCCTAACCTTAACCCTAGCCACATGACTAATGCCCTATCTCTAGTCCCATCCCCAGCCTAAGCCCTGACCTTAACCCCAACCCCAATGCTGACCCCTTTGTACAGGTACCCCAATTCCATCCCCAGTTGCGGATGATGATACCCCAAGAGAGGGAAAATAGAAACCCAAGAGAGGGAAAATTGTAGATGGGCCACAAAGACAAAGAAATAAAGCCAAAGTAAAGACAAGTAGAGGCCAGAAAACAGGGACTGTCAACGGAAAGTCAATGGAGGGGAGAAGAGTAAGGAGGGACTTTAAGGCAAAAGGAAGGGATACAGGGATTAGGAGACAAAAGGAAGACGGCAAAGAAAAGGTAGGAAAGGAGAGAAGGAAAGAAGGGAAGCAAAGGATTAAGTAAAAGTAAGCAACAAGAAAAAAGAAAAAGGAAAAACCAGAAAAAGAAAAAGAGAAAAACACAAAAAAAGAAAAAAAGCAAAGTGACGTACATCCGGTACTTTCAGCGGCTGCTGGAGGGAGGAGCCACAGCACATATAAAAGGAGGGGCAGAGAAGAGTCTCTTCATTTTGATTTGGCCAGCGACGCATGTGCACAGCCTGAAGAAGGCACAATCCAGCCGAAACGTAGCTACAGCCATGCGTCAGCACTAAAACGTGTTTTTGTTTGTTATTTTAGTTTGTTATTTTAGTTTGTTATTTTCGGGGGGGATTTCTTTTGATGTTTTTTCATTTATGCATTGATTTACTGGCCTAAAAAATTAAAAACCTAATATATGGACTATCATAAATTTATAACCTAAAAATTGGATAATTTATGGATAAAAACAGTTTAAAAGCCTAAGAATTGGAAATAAAAACGACACAGAGACTAAATTCATTGAGCAAAGACCAATTTTATTAAAAAACAGTTAAAAACCTAAAGAACAGGACAAATAAAACACAAATTCGGCAAAATTAAATATAATTTGGTACTTACCTGAACCTAAAAAAGAAAAGGACGGTACTTACCTGAATTCGGACCTGGGGACTGCCGGATACGGTAGATGGGGTGGCGACAACGTAACGGGTCTCGGGAAGGGTCATGGTGCGGAGCGTGCACCAACTCCTGCCCTCCTCGTGCAGGGAGGAGTTTCAATTTCCCCTAACCTAACCCCTAACCCCTAACCCTAACCCCCTAACCCCTAACCCTAACCCTAACCCTAACCCCCTAACCCCTAACCCGCTTACGTGTTTCTACAATGTCAACAGTTGAAACTCTGCTTAAATCGTCAGGGGAAGAGGGTGGAGGGAGGGCCCGTTCGGAGGCCGGCCACACACGGGAACAGAATACAGTACAGAGGGGGGGAAGATCGGGGGTAATGCCGATTGATTTGAGAGATGATAATGAATTTCCGCCCTTACCTACAGTGGTTAAAAACCAGACTGCTAGCAGCAGTAATATACAAAATGTTTCCTATCAGAAAAACCTATCGTTGGGAAAAAGGAAAACTATTGTAGAAGAGCTGAATGAGCTTCAGACTGTGAATGCCCGTGCGCCGGCCACCGCGGGAGCTCTCCCGAAGGGGAGAAATGTAGATGGGGGGAAGACGGGAGAGGGTGGGAGTAGGGTGGAGATAACAGCCAGAATTAGATCAAACGTGGTGGTTGATTTAGATGAAACCGATGACATTCTGCCTGCCTCTTTGTGCTCTCCCCCTGTGCGTCCTAGAAATATTGTGCGCTGTGACTTGCCCTTAACGGCCGCGAACAGGTTGACATCTGAGCCTGCCACCCCTTCAGTTTCCTGCTCCACGTCTCGCGCAGGAGACCGGACGAATGGTCCGGACCCTATAATGAAACAACAAAAGCGAGTAAAAATCCAAACCTCTGCTAAAACAGGTGACAAGGTAGTGGGTGAAATGACGATTGAGGCCCTGCAACAGCAGGAGCCGGCGGGAAACCTGAGCAGTGACTCATTGGACCGCTCTGATCCCCACTATTATAATATTAAGAGTAATTTTCACCTGAATGAGGAGGATAATGAGAGCGAGGGCTCGGTGGCAGAATTTAAAACCGTGCGGCAAATAGAGCAGAGGGAGTCTCATAGCGGGCGCGGGCTTACGGGAAAGGGAGAGCCGGTCGGGGCGGAAGCGGAGACGAGGGGCGCAGAGGGGGGTTACCATACACCTACGTACCATCGGGCGAGACCTAGTAGGAAATTACAGGATTGGAGAATTAAAGTTGATAAACCGGTAGTTTTCTTGGGGGACTCCAATCTAAATAGAATACCCCCCTTCGAGAATGATCAGATTCAGGTGGAGAGCTACCCGGGTGCGAACTTTTACCATTTCTTCAACCTGTTGGAAATGACGCCGGTGTGTGAAATTGCGGAAATGGTGATCTTGTCTGTAGGCCTTAATAATAAGGATCAGGACCCCCAGAAAACCTCAATTAAACAACTACGAAAGGTGGTGAATGGGGCGAAAGCCGCGTTTCCGAATGCGGACATTTTTGTAGCCCACATTCACTTTTCCAGATCACTATCCAAACTCCAACAGTCAAACCTCACTATGATCAATAACTTCATCAGTACACATTATAATTATTTACCGTGTATACCTCAACAATACTTCCATACCACAGCTGATGGCATTCATTGGACGAGTGAGACGGCTAAAAGTATCTTTGACAGCTGGTGTGAAGGCCTGCGACTCAGCGTGGGTCTTACGATGTAGTATTGTGGGCTAATGTATGTGGGGGGAATTTGGGCCTGTTTGGGAGTGCGCTTGCAGCAACACCGGTATGCCACACGGGCAGATCAGCTGCGCTCCACAGTGGCCACTCACTTCAGGGAACGCACAGAGGAGGCCCTGAGCATCGTGAGCCTACAGGCCAACCCGGGCTGGTCGGTCGGTCAGCGGAGTAAGATGGAGAGAGTTTGATGCCAGGATGTTATTGTCATCTTTAAATATTTCTTTTGTGGGTATAGAATTTTTAGTACGATTGGTATTTCTTTGATGTTGTCAATATTAAATATATGCAGTATATGGTTTGGAATAATCAATTAAGACTCCAATGTCTGAGGGAGGGAGAATCCTTAGAATTACAGGTCAGGCTTTGAAAGTATGGTGAGAAATAAAGAAAGTTCAAAAAGAAAAAATGGTCTGGAAACCTGTTGTTTGTTTTATAACATAGAAGTTCTGTGAACAGATCATATGGGTATTTCTAAGCAAAATGTCACCGAAAAAAAAAAAAAAAAAAAAAAAAAAAAAAAAAAAAAAAAATACAAAGACTACTTGTCAATGTTGAGTATGTTTCCCTGATAGCCATAAGTCCCCATGACAGAACTGCATGAAGGTTGTTTTGAACAGAGTGTAACACTAACAGTGTGAGGTTTCATTATAATTACTAACTGCATGGAGTGTGATTATTGTTGAAAATGAATAAGAAAATCAAAAACGACAAAAACCCTTTCTCTTGGAGGTCACATCCCCTCCAGGGAGTCATGGGAGAAATATGGCTTTGGGACCTTTTTTAGTATTGGTGACAGGGCTGGAACTTTCAATGAGTCTGCCTTATGGCCTGGGGGGAATAAAGACATTGGGGGACGGTTTCATGATTGACAACATATGGAAGAAGGTACAAGACGCACCCAAGAAGAAGAGGAGTATGCTGGAGAGAAGGAGAAGAGCGGAGTAAGTGGAGATGGGATGCTTCAGTAATTCCTAGGACCGTGCACCAAAGTTTGAATTAAAAAACATCTAAGCTATAGTTTCCTAATACCTAACCCTAACCCTAACCCTAACCCCTAATTTGGACCCCAAATTTGATCCCCAATGCCGAGTTGGCCTAGTCTATCCCCATCCCACATCCTTACCCTAACCTTAACCAAGCCCCATGACTAATGCCCTATCTTTAGTCCCATCCCCAGCCTAAGCCCTGACCTTAACCCCAACCCCAATGCTGACCCCTTTGTGCAGGTACCCCAATTCCATCCCCAGTTGCGGATGATGATACCCCAAGAGAGGGAAAATAGAAACCCAAGAGAGGGAAAATTAGAAAACATCCCCAGTTGCGGATGATGATACCCCAAGAGAGGGAAAATTATAGATGGGCCACAGAGTCACAGAAGTAAAGCCAAAGTAAAGACAAATATAGGCCAGAAAACAGGGACTGTCAAGGGAAAGTCAATGGAAGGGAGAAGAGTAAGGAGGGACTTTAAGGCAAAAGGAAGGGATTCAGGGATTAGGAGACAAAGGGAAGAAGGCAAAGAAAAGGTAGGAAAGGAGAGAAGGAAAGAAGGGAAGCAAAGGATTAAGTAAAAGCAAGCAGCAAGAAAAAAGAAAAAGGAAAAAATCAGAAAAAGAAAAAGAGAAAAACACAAAAACAGAAAAAAGCAAAGTGACGTACATCCGGTACTTTCAGCGGCTGCTGGAGGGAGGAGCCACAGCACATATAAAAGGAGGGGCAGAGAAGAGTCTCTTCATTCTAATTTGGCCAGCGACGCATGTGCACAGCCTGAAGAAGGCACAATCCAGCCGAAACGTAGCTACAGCCATGCGTCAGCACTAAAACGTGTTTTTGTTTGTTTTTTTTAGTTTGTTATTTTAGTTTGTTATTTTCGGGGGGGATTTCTTTTGATGTTTTTTCATTTAAATATTGATTTACTGGCCTACAAATTGAATCCTAAAAATTGGAACATCCTAAATTTATAACCTAAACATTGGATAATTTATGGATAAAAGAAGTTTAAAAACCTAAAAATTGGAAATAAAAACGACACAGAGACTAAATTCATTGAGCAAAGACAAATTTTATTAAAAAACAGTTAAAAACCTAAATAACAGGACAAATAAAACACAAATTTGGCAAAATTAAATATAAATTGGTACTTACCTGAACCTAAAAAAGAAAAGGACGGTACTTACCTCAATTCGGACCTGGGGACTGCCGGATGCGGTAGATGGGGTGGCGACAACGTAACGGGTCTCGGGAAGGGTCATGGTGCGGAGCGTGCACATACTCCTGCCCTCTTAAACGAGGGAGGAGTTTCAATTTCCCCTAACCTTACCCGCCAGGTCCTGCCATGGACCCGCTGGGTTTCCCAGATTGACTGGGGCCCGTTGCCGAAGCCATTTCCATTCCTTATCCGGTTGCCCCTTACCTCTATTCTGCATCTCGCTCAGGATGCCTAATTGAATTCCTCTGACCCCTAATTTGGACCCCAAATTTGATCCCCAATGCCGAGTTGGCCTAGTCTATCCCCATCCCACATCCTTACCCTAACCTTAACCAAGCCCCATGACTAATGCCCTATCTTTAGTCCCATCCCCAGCCTAAGCCCTGACCTTAACCCCAACCCCAATGCTGACCCCTTTGTGCAGGTACCCCAATTCCATCCCCAGTTGCGGATGATGATACCCCAAGAGAGGGAAAATAGAAACCCAAGAGAGGGAAAATTAGAAAACATCCCCAGTTGCGGATGATGATACCCCAAGAGAGGGAAAATTATAGATGGGCCACAGAGTCACAGAAGTAAAGCCAAAGTAAAGACAAATATAGGCCAGAAAACAGGGACTGTCAAGGGAAAGTCAATGGAAGGGAGAAGAGTAAGGAGGGACTTTAAGGCAAAAGGAAGGGATTCAGGGATTAGGAGACAAAGGGAAGAAGGCAAAGAAAAGGTAGGAAAGGAGAGAAGGAAAGAAGGGAAGCAAAGGATTAAGTAAAAGCAAGCAGCAAGAAAAAAGAAAAAGGAAAAAATCAGAAAAAGAAAAAGAGAAAAACACAAAAACAGAAAAAAGCAAAGTGACGTACATCCGGTACTTTCAGCGGCTGCTGGAGGGAGGAGCCACAGCACATATAAAAGGAGGGGCAGAGAAGAGTCTCTTCATTCTAATTTGGCCAGCGACGCATGTGCACAGCCTGAAGAAGGCACAATCCAGCCGAAACGTAGCTACAGCCATGCGTCAGCACTAAAACGTGTTTTTGTTTGTTTTTTTTAGTTTGTTATTTTAGTTTGTTATTTTCGGGGGGGATTTCTTTTGATGTTTTTTCATTTAAATATTGATTTACTGGCCTACAAATTGAATCCTAAAAATTGGAACATCCTAAATTTATAACCTAAACATTGGATAATTTATGGATAAAAGAAGTTTAAAAACCTAAAAATTGGAAATAAAAACGACACAGAGACTAAATTCATTGAGCAAAGACAAATTTTATTAAAAAACAGTTAAAAACCTAAATAACAGGACAAATAAAACACAAATTTGGCAAAATTAAATATAAATTGGTACTTACCTGAACCTAAAAAAGAAAAGGACGGTACTTACCTCAATTCGGACCTGGGGACTGCCGGATGCGGTAGATGGGGTGGCGACAACGTAACGGGTCTCGGGAAGGGTCATGGTGCGGAGCGTGCACATACTCCTGCCCTCTTAAACGAGGGAGGAGTTTCAATTTCCCCTAACCTTACCCGCCAGGTCCTGCCATGGACCCGCTGGGTTTCCCAGATTGACTGGGGCCCGTTGCCGAAGCCATTTCCATTCCTTATCCGGTTGCCCCTTACCTCTATTCTGCATCTCGCTCAGGATGCCTAATTGAATTCCTCTGACCCCTAATTTGGACCCCAAATTTGATCCCCAATGCCGAGTTGGCCTAGTCTATCCCCATCCCACATCCTTACCCTAACCTTAACCAAGCCCCATGACTAATGCCCTATCTTTAGTCCCATCCCCAGCCTAAGCCCTGACCTTAACCCCAACCCCAATGCTGACCCCTTTGTGCAGGTACCCCAATTCCATCCCCAGTTGCGGATGATGATACCCCAAGAGAGGGAAAATAGAAACCCAAGAGAGGGAAAATTAGAAAACATCCCCAGTTGCGGATGATGATACCCCAAGAGAGGGAAAATTATAGATGGGCCACAGAGTCACAGAAGTAAAGCCAAAGTAAAGACAAATATAGGCCAGAAAACAGGGACTGTCAAGGGAAAGTCAATGGAAGGGAGAAGAGTAAGGAGGGACTTTAAGGCAAAAGGAAGGGATTCAGGGATTAGGAGACAAAGGGAAGAAGGCAAAGAAAAGGTAGGAAAGGAGAGAAGGAAAGAAGGGAAGCAAAGGATTAAGTAAAAGCAAGCAGCAAGAAAAAAGAAAAAGGAAAAAATCAGAAAAAGAAAAAGAGAAAAACACAAAAACAGAAAAAAGCAAAGTGACGTACATCCGGTACTTTCAGCGGCTGCTGGAGGGAGGAGCCACAGCACATATAAAAGGAGGGGCAGAGAAGAGTCTCTTCATTCTAATTTGGCCAGCGACGCATGTGCACAGCCTGAAGAAGGCACAATCCAGCCGAAACGTAGCTACAGCCATGCGTCAGCACTAAAACGTGTTTTTGTTTGTTTTTTTTAGTTTGTTATTTTAGTTTGTTATTTTCGGGGGGGATTTCTTTTGATGTTTTTTCATTTAAATATTGATTTACTGGCCTACAAATTGAATCCTAAAAATTGGAACATCCTAAATTTATAACCTAAACATTGGATAATTTATGGATAAAAGAAGTTTAAAAACCTAAAAATTGGAAATAAAAACGACACAGAGACTAAATTCATTGAGCAAAGACAAATTTTATTAAAAAACAGTTAAAAACCTAAATAACAGGACAAATAAAACACAAATTTGGCAAAATTAAATATAAATTGGTACTTACCTGAACCTAAAAAAGAAAAGGACGGTACTTACCTCAATTCGGACCTGGGGACTGCCGGATGCGGTAGATGGGGTGGCGACAACGTAACGGGTCTCGGGAAGGGTCATGGTGCGGAGCGTGCACATACTCCTGCCCTCTTAAACGAGGGAGGAGTTTCAATTTCCCCTAACCTAACCCTTTCCTACCACCTAACCAGCCAGTGCCTCATGGGATTGGTGGTGCCCCTGCCTATTGCCTCTCTCCCTAACTATGGGGAGCCCCCCACCCACTACCTTTTCCTAACCCTAACCCCTTTGCCCCCCTCCCCCCTCCCCTTCTAGCCCAAACCCAGGGACCCCTAAAAACCTAAACTAAGAGAAAAAAGGACAAGAACAGTCAGAAAAAAGGACAGAGTATAAAAAGAAAGGATTTACAGGAAGGGGGTGCCATAAAAGAGAAAAATACTGAACATAGGACGGGATGTCGAAAGAGAAGGGGGTGCCATTAAAGAAATATAAGAAAGAATAAAGTAAAGAACACAAGAGGAATAAAGAGAAATAATAAAGAACAACAGGATGAATAAAGAACAACAGATATACAAAGAGAAAGATAAGGAAAAACAGAAAGAATAAAGAACAAGAATAAAGAAAAACAGAAATACAAAGAGAAAGATAAGGAAAAACAGAAAGAACAAAGGACAACAGAAAAAGATAGAAAAAGGGAGAATTAAAGCAGAAAAAACTGAGAACAAGAAAGAAACTAAGAACCAGAAAAAGTTAAGAAAAACAGAAAGGAAAAAGAACAGTATAAAAGGCCCAGAGTGGCGAAACAGAACACAAAAGCGGGTGGGCCAGCCTGAAGAAGGCTAAGAAAAGCCGAAACGTCGCGAATAGCCCAACCCCAGTGCACTACACCCGCTTAAGGGTAATTTTTTGATCAGGGGGCACCAACACCAGTCCCAATGATGGCCCGTGCACTCAGGTTCCGGCATAGCCGGGCCTGCTCATTTCCTACCACCTAACCAGCCAGTGCCTCATGGGATTGGTGGTGCCCCTGCCTATTGCCTCTCTCCCTAACTATGGGGAGCCCCCCACCCACTACCTTTTCCTAACCCTAACCCCTTTGCCCCCCTCCCCCCTCCCCTTCTAGCCCAAACCCAGGGACCCCTAAAAACCTAAACTAAGAGAAAAAAGGACAAGAACAGTCAGAAAAAAGGACAGAGTATAAAAAGAAAGGATTTACAGGAAGGGGGTGCCATAAAAGAGAAAAATACTGAACATAGGACGGGATGTCGAAAGAGAAGGGGGTGCCATTAAAGAAATATAAGAAAGAATAAAGTAAAGAACACAAGAGGAATAAAGAGAAATAATAAAGAACAACAGGATGAATAAAGAACAACAGATATACAAAGAGAAAGATAAGGAAAAACAGAAAGAATAAAGAACAAGAATAAAGAAAAACAGAAATACAAAGAGAAAGATAAGGAAAAATAGAAAGAACAAAGGACAACAGAAAAAGATAGAAAAAGGGAGAATTAAAGCAGAAAAAACTGAGAACAAGAAAGAAACTAAGAACCAGAAAAAGTTAAGAAAAACAGAAAGGAAAAAGAACAGTATAAAAGGCCCAGAGTGGCGAAACAGAACACAAAAGCGGGTGGGCCAGCCTGAAGAAGGCTAAGAAAAGCCGAAACGTCGCGAATGGCCCAACCCCAGTGCACTACACCCGCTTAAGGGTAATTTTTTGATCAGGGGGCACCAACACCAGTCCCAATGATGGCCCGTGCACTCAGGTTCCGGCATAGCCGGGCCTGCTCATTTCCTACCACCTAACCCCTAACCCCTTTTTGGAAACGGGACAAGGACATCATACCAGTCCGTTGGACGATCACAGCCTCTTGGGGCATGCTATGGGGGATCTTGACGCCCGGGATGGGAACAGGTATGGACCGTGCATTGGAGCCCGGCCCCCTTCGGGGACCGGACTCCCAAACTTGATTTCCCCTAACCCGCCAGTGCCGCCTGTCCGCCCGCTTGGGTAGCGCGGGGTTCCCTGAAGGCTCCCTCAGGAGGTTCTTTGGCCACTGGGCTGGGGGTATCCCGACCCCCTCACCAATCCTAACCCTAAAGGACACAGAAAAACAATTGGACACAACACATCCTGACCCTAACCACATATAATCTGAATATAAACAATTGGACATTATACAAAAATTAATAAAGACAAACACATAATTAGGACTAAACAATAAAAGGAGGACATGGAGGACACAAAACAATTGGACAAAACACAAAAGTCAATAAAGACATACATATAATTAGGACAAGAAATTAAAAGGAGGATTTGGAGGATACAAAACAATTGGACAAGCCAAAACGAGAAACACATAATCGGGACAGAAAAATATAAGGAGGACTTGGAGGACATAAAACAATTGGACATCACACAAAAGGTCACAGAGGAGGACATAACAAGGACAAAGGAAGGTGGGACAGGATGGTTACAAAGAAAGGAATAAAATCATAAAGTCACGTAAAAACCAAAGGAAAGGACAAATAAGAAGGGGGTGCCATAAATAACGTAAGACAAATACTGGAAAGGACATTTAAGAAGGGGGTGCCATTAAAAAATATAAAAACAAAGAAAGCCAAAGAAAAGAAAGGACAAAGACAATAAGAATATTAAACAGAAAAAGAATGAAACGGAAAACCCAAGAGTGGGAGGAGACAGCACACTATAAAAGCCAAGAGAGGCACACAGACAACACACAGACACACACGTTGGGCCAGCCTGAGGAAGGCCTAAACCGGCCGAAACGTCGCGACGGCCCAATGACACACAAGTACATGATTAAAACACAAAACACAAAACACAAAATTATAAAAATTATAATAATAACCTACCTACGGGTAATTTTTGGAAACGGGACAAGGACATCATACCAGTCCGTTGGACGATCACAGCCTCTTGGGGCATGCTATGGGGGATCTTGACGCCCGGGATGGGAACAGGTATGGACCGTGCATTGGAGCCCGGCCCCCTTCGGGGACCGGACTCCCAAACTTGATTTCCCCTAACCCGCCAGTGCCGCCTGTCCGCCCGCTTGGGTAGCGCGGGGTTCCCTGAAGGCTCCCTCAGGAGGTTCTTTGGCCACTGGGCTGGGGGTATCCCGACCCCCTCACCAATCCTAACCCTAAAGGACACAGAAAAACAATTGGACACAACACATCCTGACCCTAACCACATATAATCTGAATATAAACAATTGGACATTATACAAAAATTAATAAAGACAAACACATAATTAGGACTAAACAATAAAAGGAGGACATGGAGGACACAAAACAATTGGACAAAACACAAAAGTCAATAAAGACATACATATAATTAGGACAAGAAATTAAAAGGAGGATTTGGAGGATACAAAACAATTGGACAAGCCAAAACGAGAAACACATAATCGGGACAGAAAAATATAAGGAGGACTTGGAGGACATAAAACAATTGGACATCACACAAAAGGTCACAGAGGAGGACATAACAAGGACAAAGGAAGGTGGGACAGGATGGTTACAAAGAAAGGAATAAAATCATAAAGTCACGTAAAAACCAAAGGAAAGGACAAATAAGAAGGGGGTGCCATAAATAACGTAAGACAAATACTGGAAAGGACATTTAAGAAGGGGGTGCCATTAAAAAATATAAAAACAAAGAAAGCCAAAGAAAAGAAAGGACAAAGACAATAAGAATATTAAACAGAAAAAGAATGAAACGGAAAACCCAAGAGTGGGAGGAGACAGCACACTATAAAAGCCAAGAGAGGCACACAGACAACACACAGACACACACGTTGGGCCAGCCTGAGGAAGGCCTAAACCGGCCGAAACGTCGCGACGGCCCAATGACACACAAGTACATGATTAAAACACAAAACACAAAACACAAAATTATAAAAATTATAATAATAACCTACCTACGGGTAATTTTTGGAAACGGGACAAGGACATCATACCAGTCCGTTGGACGATCACAGCCTCTTGGGGCATGCTATGGGGGATCTTGACGCCCGGGATGGGAACAGGTATGGACCGTGCATTGGAGCCCGGCCCCCTTCGGGGACCGGACTCCCAAACTTGATTTCCCCTAACCAGCCACAATCCTGGCCCTAATCCTAGCCCCATCCATGGTGCAGCCCTAACCTTAACCTCAAGGAACAGAACCCCAAGTAAAATTCAAAATGAAGGCCAAGAGACAAAGAAATAAACAAAAGTAACGGCCATGTAGGAAATTAGGAAAGGAGGGTATGTAAACCAAAGGAAAGGAAGCAGGAATTAGGAGTAAAAGGAAACAGAAGGCAAAGCAAGGGTAGGAAAGGAGAAAGGAAAGGAAAAGGATAGGGTTAAGCCAAAGAAAGTAGAGTAAGAAAACTAAACAGAAAACCAAAAAAGGAAAAACACAAAGCACCGTAGGGAGGAGTCAAAAAAGCCTATAAAAGGAGGGGCAGAGAGAAGTCTCCTTTATTTGAATTTGGCCACTGATGCATGAGCACAGCCTGAAGAAGGCACAACACTGCCGAAAGCTAGCGCAAGCCATGCATCACCAATAAAAATGTTTTGTTTGTTATTTTAGTTTGTTATTTTAGTTTGTTATTTTTGGGGGAGGTTTATTTAAATTTTATTCATTTTCATGTTTGTTTATGGCCTAAAAAACAAATTTAAAACCTAAAATTCGGATTTCATGAAAAACAACACGGAGACGAAAATCATTGGAAAAATATAAACTTTATTAAAAGCACAATTAAAAAACAGTTGATTAAAAAACTTTAAACGCAATTTAAAAACAATTTCAAAATACCTGTAAGAAAAGCAAAATTAATACAATTTGATTAAAAACAACAATAATAAAAATACGGTACTTACCTGGAAGCCTAAATTAGGAAGGTACTTACCTGAATTTGGACCTGGAGAGTGACGGACACGGAAGACGGGGTGGCGATAACGTGGTGGGCCGCGGGAAGGGTCACGGTATGGCCCGTGCACCACTCCTGCCCTCCTCGTGCAGGGAGGAGTTTCATTCCCCTTACCTAACCCTAACGCCTGAGATGGGAGCAGGTATGGTCTGTGCATTGGGGACCGTGCTCCCAACTTTGATTTCCCCTAACCGGATGGCCTCAGGTGATTGGACCGTTGTCCGATATGGGAAAAGGCGGAGGCTTTCCCGTAATCGGGACATCCAGCAGGGTGGGTTTCCTTCGGGAGGGATGGCCCGTGCGTTTCCTGCCTCACAGAGGTGGCAGGCTCAGTCCCCTTCCCCTAGCTCCCCCTAACCTTTCCCCTAATAACCCAAATTGGCTTTATGTCTAACCCTAATTCTGAGTTTGACTTGTTAAAAAAGATAAAATTTTCCCCTAATTAATTTTATAAAGTACAAATATTAAAATATATTAATTTCATGTAAAAGTGTTAAACCAATAACAGTAAATTCATCATTATATTGTCAAAGAATAATTATTAATTTATACACTCAAATATTAGATAAGCATTAACACAAATAAATTTAAATAATTTAATCCAAGTTTTTTTTTTCAATTCATGTAATATAATTTATTGTAGCACAATTACATGAACACATACAAAGTCAAAACCTAATTTTGTAAGAAGACAGGGACATTGAAACAACATTTTAAAAAAAGGGACGGTACAAACAGCATTACAGACCAGAGGGTATAAAAGGAGTGCAAATAGGAGAGAGAGCTCGTTCTGCTTTCGACGGCCAAACGGTGCACATCTCCAGCAGCCAGCCATTGGTTTGAGCGCTTGGGTTTTAGTTGTTTTTATTTTCTTTCGTGCCTCACAGGCCTGAGGAAGACCTCTTAAGGTCGAAACATTGCCTGAGGCACGTTTGATTTTTTTTTTTTGAACCAGAAGACACGCTCTTTTGTTTTTAGGGATTTTTAAGCCTTTGTGCTCTCTTTTAGTTGTTTAAGCCCTTTTGGGTGTATCCTTTTTGTTTAAAAACAAACCTTATTTAGTTATTTTATTTATTTTTTAGCAGAAATTTAAAAGAAACAGCCGAACAGACGGTTTTTATTTTAAGGGATTTTCAAGCCTTTGGGCTCTCTTTTAGTTGTTTGAGCCCCTTTTGGGTTTCACTTTTAGTTGAAAAAACAATTCATTAATTTTTTTTTTTGCATTTCATTTAAATTAAAAAAGAAAAAGAATATAAAACGAATATTAAAAACCACCCGTCATGGCTGACGAGTGGCAAGAAGTCTGCTATAGAAGGCGGCGCCAGCGCCTCTTCCTTGACAACCCAGACTGGGATCGGGGGTTCTCCCGTGGGATGGCCCACGCACCTTCCTTCTACCCTCGTAGGAGGAATCAATTCCCCTCTCCCAGTTTAGGTTTCTGTGTTGTTTTCTCCGGTCAGCAGTAAAGCTGCTTTTGAGTTCACGTCTTGCCTCGCCTGAGTCTGCGTCTTGGGTCCTCTCTTGCCTGCACACAGCCATAACATGACACCCACATTGAACTTACCTGCCGCCTTTCTGATCTCACTGATGTTTGTTTACTTCGCCATGACTGCTGAAACTGTGCTTTCTGCCTTCTCTGGTACTGATTGCAGATCAATCCACAAAGCTGGAAGCATCATTGATCAGAATGTGAGAGGCATTTTTAAACGCCTCTGAGGGTCCGAGGTCGGTGAACAAACTGCTCTCCATTATTACTGTTCATCACCCATTTATTTTTCTTTGTATTTCATTGCTGATATATATATATATATATATATATATATATATATATATATATATTTTTTTTTTTTTTTTGTTTGTTTTTTTTTTTTGTTGTACTATCTCATAATTTAAGGCCCTTACCTGTGGCACTTTTATTTTAACTGTGTTGTGTATTTGTAGAGTGTACTATTCATAATCATGTTACTGTAACGTGTTGCCTTGTGGGATCAATGAAGCCTTTAAAAAGACACATGAAGAGTTCACGAACAGTTCATGAAACTGAGCCTCTTAGTTTAAATTTTGTTTTAAAAGTGGTTGGGTGAAGAAATCCATAGCACAATCACATATTAAGGCTATTGGTCATGAAAACGGAATAAATCATCTTACACATTTGAAGGGGGCTGTAGAATTAAAACCTGCTGCTTACGCCAAACATTTATGACAGACAAACAAACAAATACTTAAAGTACTATCCAAAAGTTGATTCTGTGCATCTGAACGTAGCTACGTCCAGATGCACAGAATCAACCTTTGGAGATTTACTTACCTGGATGATTGAGCATGCATCAAGACGTACTTAAAGTACTGTAAAAAAAAAAAATCATCTGATATGGAAAACAAAAGCAAATAAGCTATTACAAGTCAATCGGGTGTTAGAATGAAGAACAACTGTTGTGCAGTCACTTTGTTTTTAGGCTTAGCCTCAAATACCTAAAAGCTGCACAGACCAGTGATACTGAAATCAGCTAACTGATGTTCACTGAGACCAACAGACTACAGTTTCTGTACATATCATCTGTTTTGCACAAACGTCGTACTGGGTTCTTCTGTCTGACAGATCACACGATGTCATGGAATCTAAAGTGATGCTGGACAAGACGTTTGATGGTAAAGAGGATTTTAGCATCAATGTATCAGCCAAGCATCATGTGCGTTCATAACTACCATTCAGGGCAACACTCAAATTACTTATTGAGAACAACAGGTGAGTGTGTAGAGGAATTCTTATTGTTTAAATAGTTAGACTATGCCCATAGCTCAGTGATCTTAATGAATTTCACATGGTACAATGATAAATCTAAAAACTGAATGAAGTATTGCGAAAAACAGGCAATCATTTGTATTGCTGTATAACACACAACAGTAAGAAATACATTATTATTTATAATATTAAGGGATATAAGAATAAGAACAGCGGGTCTTGCTTCAGTCAGAAGAGATTACGCAGAGAAAATAAATCTTGAAAAAACTGTGAAGCATTCTTCAGTGTCCATCAAAATATGTCATGTAAAAATGTTGGGTTTTCTCACTGTGAAATTTTTAATTTCACTGTGTTTCACATTTTAAGTGCATTTGTGTCAAACAACTGAGTTAATAATTTAAATACAATTTTTAAGAAACATTTAGTAAAAGAAGTCATAAGTTGACATAAGTTAACAGTCCAATGCTTTGTGCAGTATTTCAGTACTGAGAATTCCAGCTAGCTTTTAGCCTAGCTTTACACAAACGTGTCCCAAAACATCGGCTGCATCCTTCGGAGGACCCGGCCTTCGCGGCATACGTGGGCCAAGTCCTTCTAAGACCGAGAAGGCCGGAAGTGCAAGGCTGTGAAATCTGACGGTCTAGCATTCAGATTTGCGTGACCGCTGTGTCTGTGAAGTTTAATAAACTCAGCCGTCTGCTCCTTGGTATCTAAAATATAACAGGACACTGGTGTAAATTCTCGACCGTGTTTAATCAGTTTTCTATTTGACGTTTATTCAGCTGTTTGAAAATCCCGGAGGAATGGTAAATGGCCTGCATTTGTATAGCGCTTTACTCAGTCCCTAAGGACCCCAAAGCGCTTTACACTACATTCAGTCATTCACCCATTCACACACACATTCACACACTGGTAATGGCAAGCTACATTGTAGCCACAGTTACCCTGGGGCGCACTGACAGAGGCGAGGCTGCCGGACACTGGCGCCACCGGGCCCTCTGACCACCACCAGCAGGCAAACATGGGGTTAGTATCTTGCCCAAGGATATTTGGCATGCAGCCAGGAGACAGCCTGGGATCGAACCACCGACCTTCTGATTAGTGGCTGACCTGCTCTGCCACCAGAGCTACAGCCACCCCAGGTGGGAGGAACCCACCCGATGGATTAATAAAGTTTTATTTAATCTAATAATCTAATAACTTTGATCTCAGCCAAACCGATTTACTCCGGAACAAATAAAACACTGAAAAAAGCCAAACAATTACATGTTTAAGTTATCCGAGTGACTTATATATCATGTTTAACCTGAGTAGCGAAAGACAGCAGGGGTCTAAAAACGATGAAGCCGGGAGTCTGCTGCTCTCGCCAGCTCGAGTGACCATTGAACCCCCCCGGCTAGCTATCGAGTGGGTGGGTAACAGACGTCTCCGAAAACTTCAGAGTACTTTTGCAAATATGCGATGTCTTGATAAACCAAGAAGGTATTTGAAGTTTACACAGCTACTTTCTCGCCTGAAAATATGTCTAAAGTTTATTTTGTGACCCAGAAAGATTAACAAGAGCAATTTTAAAACTTAGTAGCGGCCGCCATTGTTGGAAACTGGAATTGGCTGAGCCGCGCTATGAATTCTGATATATGGTGGGCCACGAAGGACACACCCGACCCATACTTCAAATTCAGGGAAATGAAGAATGCATTTGTCGGCCGCATTTGAAGGAGTCGACGAATTGGGACAGCCTTTGTTGCCTGGCTGTGACGTGATTGGCCTACAAATGTGGCCTCAGGAGGATGCAGCCGACATTTTGGGGCACAGCTACTGAGAACATTTGGTTTGGTTAGCTAGCTCCATCATGACAGAAAAAAACCCAACACTCTCTTAGATTCCTCTTATGTTCTTTTGACATATTTAATGGACTGGTCTAAAAATGTAATAGCACCTGAAGTGTTCAAACACAGCATCACATAGACGGGTTTCCTGATTTGATCCCGGTTCTACTCTTGAGTACACCAGCTGACACCTTAAAGGCCTATACTGGCAATCAAAATATTTCTCTAAACCTGAACTAAATCTTAAGTCACTACCTATATACTGACAAGGGCTGTAAAGTTAGTGGTTCCGCTTTCAGAATGGGCTCTCTTCTATCTCAGGGCTAGCAGTTCCCTGAAGATTTCACATGCAGGTGAGTCATTTTTTAAGATGATGAAGTTTCTGTTAGAGAGGAATGTGTGGACAAGAGGAGAATCAGGGACCCAGCCTTCAGCTTTTTGGAAGGTTTTTTTTCTCTTCAGATGGAGCTAAGCTAATTGTAGCTAATACACCACTCTCTGTCCAGGAAGCAAATAAACTGACCTGATAACTATTTTCTATTTTCTTTTGACCCTCTAAAAGTCAGAGTACTTTAGGATTTATTCTATTTTTTTTATTTAGTTGTATAGTTTGATATGACCTAATGTTTTCAGGAAAATCATATTTATTCTTTAATTGTATAAAATTTTGGAGCATTACTTTGTAAAGGCCCACAGAGCATCCTGTGTAAGGGATCGTGTGTACTGTGATTGCAGTAACATTGTGGGGTCTTGATTTGTTTTTTCTTTTGAATGTGAGAGTGGCTAATATTGATTGTTACTGTATTATGTGATAAAGTGTGACATTATAAAGAACTTGGTGGCCATTGTTCCAGGCGTAGAGCGCTCTGTCTCGAGGGTTGTAGTCAAGCATAGACAGGTGGCTGTATTTGTTGGTCAGAGGGATGTCGATGTACTCATAAGTGGATGAGTTGGTGGAAAAGGCGTAGTATACTTTGGTTCCACCTGAGTACCCATTGGTGACATACAGGGTTCCACAGATCATGAAGGCCTCACCAGCGCTGCGTTTTGGATGGTTGGTGGTCCAGCTGCGGATGATCTGTAGGGTGTTGGGGTTTAGCTGGCTAAGAACAATATTACCAGCATTTTGATTGGTAGCATATACAGCCCACAGCCCACCCTCGTCCACCATGAGGTCAATGTCTGAGTGCCCACCCCAGGAGTAATGGTACATATTGTTGTAACCAGCAAAGTCAAGTTGTCGCGATCTGCTGATGAGCGATGTGCTGAAGTCAAATTTAATGATTGTGTGACTCTGAAACTTGTTGAAGTAAAGAGATCCATTATAAACCACCTGCCCAGTACCAGACCAGGGATGAGGAAGTCGGTGAGAGGTGAAATTGTCTGTCATCATGAAGTCAGACATGGACTGGTACTCCCTAACAAAGCGATTGTTATGGTACCCATCCATGTACCATACCTGTAAGGAAAAAGAACAAATATTAAAAATAAAAACAATCATAATTATTTGTATTGTTAACTTGAATCCTTTATGTTCCACAGACATGCAATGTATGCATAGCAAAACATCGTAAAATGACCACTGCAGCCGAGATATCCTTATCCAGTTACTTCTAATTCGTGTTCATATAGTGACACGAAAAACTCTCTAAGCTAAAAAAGAGCCAGTGTTGGAAAGTAACAGAATACATGTACCACCGTTACCTATTTAAAATACAAAATATGAGTAACTGTATTCCGTTACAGTTACCGTTTAAAAATGTGGTATTCAGAATACAGTTACTTTGCTGAAATAAATGGATTACACGGCGGTCTTTTCCTATTTCATATGTTAGGCTGTCACCTCTCTATTTTTGGTGATTCCACGCCGGTGGAAACCCAAACAAAACACGCATTAAGAGGGTCTAATGCCTGTGTCTCAGTCTCGTGGCCCATGTCACCTCTACTTGTGGCCGCATAATGACGTGAAGAAATATTTTTAAAAATTATTATTCAAAAGAATGACTTAATAAGAAGGCAATAGGCAGAGTGTTACAGGCATAGCTGTAAAGAATGTAGTCTCATGGGCAGTGTAGCCTAGTTGTAAGTAAGCTATTAAGACTCGACTGTACACTGTGTTCGTGAAAAAATAAGTTCCGTTGGAGCAGCCTTTCAACGCCTCTCTCTGTCTCTCGCTAGCAAAGTTGACCTAGACAACAAAGTAAAGCTAGTTTTCAGCTACGAGCCCGACACGAACCCGACGTATTAGCCAGAGGTCCCTTTACTACGGTTCGGAGCCGCGGACCTGTTTTATATATGCGCCGAATAGTTTTCTATACGAGATCGCTGCAAAAATTGCAGCCTTACCTAATGTCTACCCTACTGTTACTCATTTATATTAAGATTTAAACATCTAGTTGGTATTGGTATGGCGAGTAACCTTCAGTAATAGTAATAAATCACACAGCAATAGTACATTCATGTAGTTGTAAAAAACATCATAATATATTAAGTAATCCAAAGTATTCCATTACGTTACTCTTATTGAGTTACGTTACAAAATACATTTTGGGGGATCTAATCTGTAATCTGTAGTGGAATACATTTTAAAAGTAACCTTCCCAACACTGAAGAGAGCCAGTATGATATGCTCATAAATTTGATTTACTGTTACATATTAAGACTTACTCTGTTGTCTCCAGCTGGAGCAAGTGGGTCAGTCATCCATGATCCAAATCTAGATCCAGATGTCTTTATGGTGATTGGCTCGGAGATTCCTGTGAGCTTCCCACAAGCTAAAAAACAAACAGAGGCACATGTGGACAAAATAACATGAAAATTTGCAGAAACTGCAGGAGATATTATGAGTTTAATGTACACAGCTTTGTGTGGTCACACCCAGCCCTCTGAAAACTTTAGTCCACAAAGGCAAGTTCAGATATTTTCTTGATTCAGAAAAGATAGTATGAGCTTCAGATTTTATTTTCCTCTACCCACCTAGCCTCTGCATGCAAGCCTTCAGTCGGTCCTCCAGGCTTATCACCCGGCTGTGGAGCTCCTGGTAGTCCAGACCTCCGAGCTGTTCCTGCAATGATCCCAGCAGCTCCGTCACATTCGCTGCCTCTTCTTTAAACTGGCGGACCAACAGTGCATCTGCTTTGTAGGACTCCAGAACTGGGATGAGAGGCCTTAACTCCTCCATCTTTGCTTTGATGGACTGACAAACAGCAGACATTCAGAAAAAAAAACACTTTAGATCAGATGTTTTCAACTGTCCTTTTAAATCTCACATATGTTCAACATATTGTAAAGACCTAATTGCATCAAATTATCCTAATACAGCACTTTACTCTCTGACTGCCGGTTTACTTGTGGTTACTAGGGCAGAATTAAGAGCAGAATGGGAGGCAGAGCCTTCAGCTTTCTGGCCCCTTTTCTGTGGAACCAGCTCCCAGTTTGTCTTTGGTAAATGGTAAATGGCCTGTATTTGTATAGCGCTTTACTAGTCCCTAAGGACTCCAAAGCACTTTACACATTCAGTCATTCACCCATTCACACACACATTCACATACTGGTGATGGCAGCTACATTGTAGCCACAGCTGCCCTGGGGCGCACTGACAGAGGCGAGGCTGCCGGACACTGGCACCACTGGGCCCTCTTTGGAAGACAGACATCCTCTCTACTTTTAACCCTCATATTCTCCTCAAATATTACTAACATGTTTTACCGTTGGGGTCAACCCCATGGGATATTTGCCTCCAGAAAATGGTTACATACAATTGTTGACCAAGTGTTTGTGTCAGCCACTTTGTTTATTTATTTAATACACAAATAGCCCCTTGATAATGAAACTCTAGTGCCACCATCAGGCCAAACTTTTAATTTAGAATAAATGTATCTTGAAAGGTTTGCATGAAATATTTTCAAAATTATTGACAACATTCATGGCCAGAAGCTGATGAACCCATTCAAGTCATCATGTCATCACCAAAACCCCTGACATGACTTTTTCTCTAGCACCGCCACCAAGTCACACTTTAAATTTTAGACTTATAGATCTTTCATCCATTTGGGTTTTTTTTTTTATAATTTTGGATGCACATCCATGCCCCTCAGAATGAATCCTGTTGATTTCGGTGACCCTAGACCAGGGGTCACCAACCTTTAACATCCAAAGAGCCATTTGGACCCGGTTTCCACGCAAAAGACAACAGAGGGAGCCACAAATACTTTTTGACATCTAAAATGAAGATAACAGTGTATATATTGTTTTTTACCTTTATGCTTTTTGTGAACAACTAAGGTGTGTTGCTTATCAAAATCCGTGAAGGGCTACAGAGAAAATTACATTTTATTTATGTAATTAACACATTTTGAACACTTAAAGGAAAGACACCCAGCTGAACTAAAATGATCCACGTAGCAAACAAAAACTGTTGTGAGACGCCACCCTTATATCTCCTTTGGGCTTTTGGAGCCTTGACCTGGTTTTTAAAAAATAATTGGAAAAAAGCACTATGCTGCTAAAAAAAGAAAGATAGACATTTGCAAAATTCTGCCTAAATATGTATTTTACCTGAAAAGACCTGGCGTGGTCTGCAGCGCCGCTGCAGGGGAGGCGGACACACCTGAGCAGCACCCGCAGTCACGCCTCGCCACCTTAACGTCTGTGCTATCTGTGCTGTTGTGTTGGTATGTGTCGGGCTGTGAGCTGAAAAGCTACAGCCAGCCGGCTGTATGCGTACTGCAACCGTGTGTGAAAAGTGGTCAATAAAGATATGCTGAAAAGCATGTTCATGGAAACATCGTCGGGTCTGCCGTGATATGTTTACAATGGGACTTCTGCTCCTGAACCTCTGCGCACAGCGTCTGCAAATTGGGGCTGTACAAAGTCACTTTCATCTTTACGCAGGACTGTAAGCTGTCATCTGTGAGGCGTGAGCGGTGTTTGTTTTTAACATAGTTCACAGTGGAGAATAGCTGCTGACATAATGTGGATCCGAAGATCCATAATTGGCCTACCTGGGGTTGAAAGTCTCAATAAATGCATGGCGTTTCGGCGGGTACACCGCCTTCTGCGATTGTGACACTTATTTTGAGTGATGAAAAAAATAATAGAATATAATTTTATTTTTATATTTCAATATCATGATAATCTTCCAGTTTAGAACTACAAGTTTAAAAAAGAACTAACATAAATAAAATACACTTCAGCTAAATACTTCTAATTTATTTTCCCAAACCACGCGGAGCTGCACTATAACGACTAAAGAGCCGCGGTTGGTGCCATGACATCGCTTTGGTTTGTGTGCATGTGTGTGTGGTGGAGGTGTGTCACTCAGCGACACACCCGCTGGGGGTCAAACTCTGGTAATTGGTGATTCTGTTCTCAGACATGTGAAGCTAGAGACACCGGCAACTATAGTCAATTGTCTTCCAGGGGCCAGAGCAGGCGACATTGAGGGAAATTTAAAACTGCTGGCTAAGGGTAAACATAAATTCAGTAAAATCATAATTCACGTTGGCAGTAATGACACCCGGTTACGCCAATCGGAGGTCCCTAAAATCAATATTGAATCGGTGTGTAACTTTGCCAAAACAGTGTGGGACTCTGTAGTTTTCTCTGGTCCCCTCCCCAATCAGACCAGGAGAGACATGTTCTCCTTAAATTGCTGGCTGTCTGAGTGGTGTCCCAGAAACGATGTGGGCTTCATAGATAATTGGCAAACCTTCTGGAGGAAACCTGGTCTTGTTAGGAGAGACGGCATCTATCCCACTTTGGATGAAGCAGCTCTCATTTCTAGAAATATGGACAAATGTATTAAACCCCCCAAAATATGACTATCCAGAGTTGGGACCAGAAAGCAGAGTTGCAGTCTTACACGCCTCTCTGCAGCTTCTCTCCTGCTGCTACCCCCCCAAAAACCATCTCCATAGAGACTGTGTCAGCTCCCAAACGGACAGAAAACAAACTAAAAACCAGCAACAAACAACTTAAACATAAAAAAATCACAAAGAAAGAACAATACAGTATCCACATCTGAACCAAAGAGTAAAACAGTGAAATGTGGATTATTAAATATTAGGTCTCTCTCCTCCAAGTCTCTATTACTACATGACTTAATAATTGATCAACAAATCGATTTACTCTGCCTTACAGAAACCTGGTTGCAGCAGGATGATTATGTTAGTTTAAATGAATCAACACCCCCGAGTCATTCTAACTACCAGAAACCTCGAAGCACAGGCCGAGGGGGAGGTGTGGCAGCAATTTTTCACACCAGCCTATTAATCAACCAAAGACCCAGACAGACGTTTAATTCATTTGAAAGCCTGATGCTTAGCCTTGTCCACCCCAGTAGTGATGTCTCGGTCGAGAACGAAACGGCTCTTAGAGCTGGATCTTTGAAGTGAACGATGTGAGTTTGTTTGTTTTTTTCTCACCCTCTGTCTCACACTTTTTTCCACTTCACTCCACACGCGAGCCTTGTGCTGGAAAGAGGGGCGGTAGTTACACTCAGTAGCACAGGAACAGAGCGGGAGGGAGAGAGAGAGAAAGAGAGCCATGGACAACAACGTCACATTAGAAAGGTATAGTAATCATCCACAACTATTTTCAGTTGCAGATGATAAAGGATTCAGAAAGTTTATTCATGCAGGTCCATATGACAGAGAATGTGCATCTTCTTTTTGTTTTCACATTTTAATTGTGTTGTGGTTGGCAGTGTTTTGTGTTGTTTCACTTTAAATTTGTTTAAAAGGAAAAAGCTGAAAATTTAAGTAGTTAAAAGTTGAAATGTAAATAGTTGTTTTTTGTATTATAAGATTTATTTATTACATTTTATGTGGAGTGAATAAATAAAAGTATATATACGGTGGCCCCCTAGAGACAAAACATGTACAAATTCAGAAATACGTACAAACTCCAAAACACGTACAAAACACAACAGAAGTGCTCCAGAATGCTAGGCGCAGTGTTGAGCTTTTGTTACCTAGTGGCTACACAAGCCAGGAAGTACCAACGACCGGATTTGGTGTGTGGTAGTAACAGGTAAATGAACATTTCTTTTTAATTATTTGAATATATATGAGTGCTTGTGTATAAATACACAAACAATACACATATGCTTTCAATTGTGTAATTTAAGTGATCTAGTAGCTCTGTTTTGGAAGTTCAGTTAATGCTAGAAATGTGTTTTGGAGTTTGTGCGTGCTTTGTCTCTAGGGGCCACCATATATATTTATATGTAATCATATAAATAAATCCACGTTTTTTTTTTACATTAGTAATTTCTTTTGTGCATAATTTTATGTTGTTGTTGATAATTAATTAATTAAAGCAACAAAACAACCGGAAGAGCCGGTTGGCAGCCGAAAGAGCCGGCTGTTTTTAGTGCCCCAAGCCGAAAGAGCCGGTTCTCCAAAAAGAGCCGGAAATCCAATCACTACACCCCGGCTGTGAAACTCAGAAACCAGTCTTACTTGTTATTATCTATTGTCCACCTGGGCCTTACACAGAGTTTCTGTCTGATTTCTCAGAATTTTTATCTGATTTAGTTCTCAGCTCAGATAAAATAATTATTGTGGGTGATTTTAACATCCATGTAAATGAGCCTTAACATGGCATTTAATCTGTTATTAGACTCAATTGGCTTCTCTCAAAATGTAAAAGAACCCACCACTTTAATCACACTCTAGATCTTGTTTTAACATATGGCATAGAAACTGAACATTTAGCAGTATTTCCAGTGTTTGTTTAATATGTGCATTGAAGGACATGTCCTGGTCAAAAATTACTCCAAGGTTCCTCACAGCGTTACTGGAGGCCAAGGTAATGCCATCCAGAGTAAGAATCTGCTTAGATACCATATTTCTAAGATTTTCAGGGCCGAGTACAATAACCTCAGTTTGATCTGAATTAAAAAGTAGAAAGTAGCGGTCATCCAGGTCTTTAAGACATTCCTGCAGTTTATGGTAAATGGTAAATGGCCTGTATTTATATAGCGCTTTACTAGTCCCTAAGGACCCCAAAGCGCTTTACATATCCAGTCATCCACCCATTCACACACACATTCACACACTGGTGATGGCAAGCTACATTGTAGCCACAGCCACCCTGGGGCGCACTGACAGAGGCGAGGCTGCCGGACACTGGCGCCACCAGGCCCTCTGACCACCACCAGTAGGCAGCGGGTGAAGTGTCTTGCCCAAGGACACAATGACCGAGACTGTTGGAGCCGGGGCTCGAACCGGCAACCTTCCGATTACAAGGCGAACTCCCAACTCTTGAGCCACGATCGCCCCATTTAACTCATTGGTGTGTGTTATCTGGCTTCATGGACAGATAGAGCTGGGTGTCATCAGCATAGCAGTGTAAATGTATGCTATGTCTTCTAATGATACTGCCTAAGGGAAGCATGTATAATGTAAATAGAATTGGTCCTAGCACCGAACCCTGTGGAACACCATAATTGACCTTAGTGTGTGAAGAGGACTCTCCATTTACACGCACAAATTGGAGTCTATTAGATAGATATGATACAAACCACTGCAATGCAGTTCTCTATCTCAGTAAATTATGTTCAGTTCCTTCAAGTGATCTCTTCTTTTTGAAATGCTTCATTGCTCTTTATTGAGAGAGAGAGAGAGAGAGAGAGAGAGAGACCACAAAGTTGTTGATGGATTGTTCAGTTTCATGATGTGGGCAAAGTACCTTGTACTGTCTGGCAATGTTGCTCTCATGTCCATCTTCCACCTGTTTGAATTTGTTTTCCAGACCTTTCAGCTGAACTTCCATCTTCTCCACAAACTGTAGATCTCTCTGAGACCGCTGATCTAGCGCTTCAATGGATTGACTCATATTCTGCACCTGGACAGGACAGTATCATTGATAAACACTAAGGTACCTGTCATTTCCTTTTTTTAATTTGAATATGACATTATGGTCAGACAAGCCAGTTATATGTTTTTGTCATTCTATCCGGTTTGTTAGAAAACACCTGGTCTTATGAGTTATAGAGGGATTTGTTACTCTAGTGGGATCACTGATCATTTGTGTTAGACCAAAAGTATCTGTAATTTCAGTTTCTTTCTATCACTTTTGTTATCCCAGTTTTTTAAGTCTCCCATTAGAATAACTTCATTGTTGAAGTCACAACAGAAGTGCCTTGAATTGGTCATATACACACACATATTTAAAACATATTCTCCGCTCGCCCCTACAACTGGTCTTTATCCTTCAAGCTCGAGTCCTCTGACAGAGGCCTGGGAGCTTGAGGGTCCTGCGCAGTATCTTAGCTGTCCCTAGGACTCTGCTCTTCTGAACAGAGATGTTGGGTGTTGTTCCTGGGATCTGCTGGAGCCATATGCCAAGCTTGGGGGTCACTGCACTGAAAGCCACCACTGTTGTTCTGCATAGGCCTGAAACTCCTCAATGAGATCATTGAGACTCGCTACAGATACCAACTACGGAATGGAACAATCATCAGCTGCATCCTCTACATGGATGACATGAAGCTGTAGGCCAAGAGGGAAGGAGACATCGATTCACTGATCCACACCACCAGGATATCCAGCAAAGGCATCGTAATGTCATTTGGATTGGAAAAGTGTAGTCAGCTGGTAACAAAGAGATGAAAGGGAGTCGGAACTGAGAGGCTCACACTACCAGAAGGCAAAATTACAGAGATTAAGGACAGTTACAAGTACCTTGGAATCCCACAGGCAAATGGGAACCATGACGAAGCCGCTAGGAAAGCTGCAACTACCAAGTACCTGCAGAGAGTAAGGTAAGTCCTGAGGACTCAGGTTAATGGTAAGAAGAAGATCTGGGATATTAACACCTACACCCTGCCTGTGATCAGATAGCCTGCTGGGATAATAGGCTGGCCAAAGGAGGCGATAGAAGCCACTGACATCAAGACCAGAAAGCCCCTGACCATACATGTAAGGTTTCAACCAGAACCCAACACCCTGAGACTGTATGCTAAGTGGAAGAAAGGAGGCCGGTGTCTAGTGAGTGTCAGTACCACAGTCCAGGATCAAACAATGAACATCCACAAGTACCTCAGGAAGATGTCCCCAACCAACCAGGTGCTCAGTGAATACCTCAGGCAGCAGAAACCCAAGAAGGAAGAAGAGAAAGTCATCATGGAAGGACAGGCCCTTGAGAATTATATTCAGCATTTTCCAATTATAATATTTTTAGCTTTTTCAGTCAGCTGTGGGAGCTGTTTGGTTTGAAGGTATTGGAAGCAGATCACCTACTTCTGCAGCAGTGCTAACAGTACTAACAGAAGTTGTTGTTTTTTTTGTTTTTTTACTTTAAGTCTATGTACAACAATGACTTTTGAACAGCAAACCAAATCCCTCATGGTGACCTTATTCCTCGTCATCTGGAATGAAAGGAATGGATGGATGGATGCAGACTGCATTTCGTTGCCTGTACTTGTGACATGTGCAATGACAATAAAGTTGAATTCTATTCTATTCTATTCCAAGCTTCTCATCCATTCAGAAGCATCCGGCCAACGTAAGTGACCAAGAAGTGCATCAGGGTCATGCCAGCAGTGCCAAAGGATCCAGAACCACATGACACCGATGATAAGCTCTGACTCAAACTTCTGCTTCTCCGTCAGCTGCAGGTATTGTCTTGCCTTTCTGCTCATTATTCTCATGGGTCCATGCTGTAGCAGGTCAGAAGGGCCCCTAGCGCCCTCCCAAATGAAGACGTGGCTGCATTTCTGTCAAAATCTAGCGTCTCTGCGACTGTGTAAAAATCTAGACCAGGTGCTACTCCGCTGACCGCTGTCGCCAAAGTGCTTGCTCATAGGGGGTCATATGATTGTTGCCTTTTTCTCTGTATGTATTATTGTACGGTCTACCTTACAATATAAAGTATCTTGAGGCCACTGCTGTTGTGATTACCTTTTCTAGCAGTTGTCGTAGTTGCTTGGTTCGAGCATCTCTGGAACAGACAGTCTGCTGAGGAGCCACCACTGTACAAACACATCGACCCTCTGAGTCCTGAGCTGAACTGTAGACCTGCCAGCCCTCCTCAGGGGTTGAGGGACCCACCTAAATGAGGGTACGATGAAAATTAGGACATTATTAAAACAACAGAAATATGATGTGTTCTTCACAAGGATCAGTGTGTCTAAAAAAGAAATCCATTGCTAAAGTACCAAAAACCTTCAATAGCCATACTGTCCAGCAGAAGATCCACTTTTATTATAATTTTTACTGTTAACAGTCTTTGTATTTCAGCTGTAAAGCTATTCTGTCTATGTCACTCTCACACTGAAGCTAATCTGCTGCTATCCATCGGATAATCCGGATTATTAGCAGACTTATTATTAACTGATGTGAGAAATGTGATTACATATTAAATACATTCAGAACACTTCCATCTGGCTTCATTTGTTCCCATTTTATCAACCTGTGCTGCTGAGCAAGGCAATGATACGGCTTTATCCGCTAAAATTAATTATCGGGCTGAAAACCACGTGACCTGGATTAATTATTAATAACTGAAAAATGCTTGCATAAAGGGAAGGTAGCTAAAAACCATTAACCCAGAATTATCTCAAAGAAAGCAGATTTACATTCTGACTTAAAGATGATCAGAGATTTGGTCTCTGATGCAGATCAAGATCGATTGACACCACCATTTTCTCACCAACATGGAAGTGTGTCAGAAAAAAGGTTTTACAGCCTGTGACTGAAATTCACCAGAAAGCACCAAAACAGATCGGAATACATGATACCATGAGGGAGTCCTCACTCGGCAGAATATAAATAGAAGCAGGGTCGTGTTACCAGAGTGAAGTGTGATCCGAGCAGCAACAGCAGCAGGTAAGCACTCAGCAGATTCTCTTCAGACTCCATCTCCTTCTCCTCAAAGGCTAGACACATCTACGTTAGCCTGTTTCTTATGGATTCAGCTGGTTATGAAGCTGCTGATTAACTGGGTTATTTGTTCATCTGCTACCTGACGCTCCCTCTGCTGCTCTCAGCTCCTCCTACTGCCTCCTCCTTCCTCTTCTTCTCTGATGCGACGCCAGAAATCAGCCAAGTGGAAATAAAACCGCTCTGCTGAGTGTGTGTGTGTGTGTGTGTGTGTGTGTGTGTGTGTGTGTGTGTGTGAGAGAGAGAGAGAAAGAAAGAGATGATGATGTCACAGCCTGCCTGATGAACAGATCGGTGGAACAGCAGCAGAAGGAGGAGGAGCTGTCCATGCTGCTGAGTGTGTGTGTGTGTTCCTGCAGGAAGACATTTGGTCTCAGAAAATGTCATCTTTTTCTGAAATGTTGTATTTCATATAAATATTTTAGATTTGAAGAATTAAAACTAATCTTGATGGGGTTCAAGATATTATAGAGAGTTTTCTGTTCATGCATGAACTCACCTGTAAGGTTCATGAGATTAAAATTATCATGTGGTTACGTCCGATCCAAAAGACTAAATGAAATAATAAAATATGTTACAAAATCTAAGAACTAGTTCTAATATATACAAATAGCTCAATTCTAAATATCCAGAATATTATCTAAATTAAATATACATGATTGCCAGTACTAGGGGTGGGTTTTAATAATCGATTCATCGATTAAAATCGATTCTAGCTTGGATAACGTGATATCGATTCATTAAAATCCTGAATCGATTTTTTTATATAAATGTATTTTGTCACAAAATTTTGACAACCACCAAACATTTAAAACAGTAAATGAAAGCAGGAACATGGCTTCTGCACAAAGACATAAACACAAAGCGTGGACCCGCGGATCAGAATCAGTGAGATTTCACCTTTCTTACCCGACGGCACGGACACGGTCGGGTCTGAAAGCCGACACCTCACTGATTCTGATGTTTCGGCGGGTCCGCGCTTTGTGTGTACGCCCTTTTTGCGCTGATTCTAAAGCTGTTAGTTTTATCTCTGAACCTGATCCAAACTACGCTTCACATAAACATCGTCATGAATTCACTCTGACTTTTGCTGTTTTGCTTCCACCAGGATAAAATCACACTTCATGCTGTCACGATCCTGGGTCTTGTGACCCAGTGTTTTGAGTTTTAGTTCATTTTGATGTTTTAGTTTATGTAAGCCCTTCAGGTTCCTAAGTTCATTTGTTATCATGCTTAAGTGTTTCTAGTTCTTATTATTTCCCCCTCGTGTTTCCAACTATGGTAAATCTCCCCTGCTCTTCATGTGTTTCATGTCTGTGTCTTACATTGTGAAGTTCGGGTTGTCATGTCTACGTCTCATTATGTTTCCTGTTTTATTGTGAAGAGGTCTGGTGTTTCTGTGTTCATCGTGTTCAGTTTTACTCTTCCCCTGTGGCGTTGTTATGTTTATGTTGATCTACTGTGCCTTTCTGTTCCATGTTTCAGATCCCTATGTTCTGTCTCCCCCAGTCTGTTAAGTCCACATGTCTTGAGTTCCGTCAGTGTGTTTCCTATTTTACTTTCACAGTCTGTTCTATGTTAATGTTTCTAGTTTTGCTTCCCTTGCCTCGTCCTGCTTAATTACTCTCAGCTGTGCTCTCCTCCTGTGGCTCATTCCCCCTCATTATCCCTCAGTGTATTTAAGCCCCATGTTTCTCTTTGTCAGTGTTGCGTCCTCCATCATAGCTGTGTGATTTTTCCCTGTGGCTCCTTGAGCTTTAGTTTTCCCAGTTTAGTTTATTTTGTATTGTTTTACCTGTCCCACTCCACGCCAGCAATAAAGCTGTGTTTTTTGAGTTTACCTTTTGTCTCTGTGAGTTTGCGTTTGGGTCCTACTTTTGCCTGCACACAGCCGTATTGTGACACATGCACAGCTCTCTCTCTCTCTCTTTCTCAGTGTACTTCAAGAACAGTTTCCCGCCGTGTCTTCTTCTCAGTGCTCTTGCTCCGTGTCTCCGCTCCCATGATACTTGCTGCTTGCTGCCCTCCTGTTCCCGCACTCCTGCTGGAAAATCCACAGAGGCAGCCGTTAACACACAACTGAACAGCGACAGACTAGCACTCACTGATTTGGCTGAAAACACTGATGGGTAGTCACTCAACGATCCCGGTAGGCAAACTGCACAGGGTCCAGCTGGTGGCCTGTAATGTCTTTCAGATGGGCTAACACCAGTCGTTCGAAGGATTTCATGACCACAGACGTCAAGGCGACAGGTCTGTAGTCATTCAGTCCTGTGATGGTGGGTTTCTTGGGAACAGGGATGATGGTGGAGCGTTTGAAGCAGGAGGGAACTTCACACAGCTCCAGGGATCTGTTGAAGATGTGAGTAAAGATGGGAGCCAGCTGTTCAGCACAGGTTTTGAGGCAGGAGGGTGAGGCGTGGGAGTCTGTCCGTCTCAAACCTGCAGTAGAAAGTGTTTAACTCGTTGGCCAGGTCTTTGTTTGCTTCAATAGTGGGTGGGGGGCATCTGTAGCTGGTGATTTCCTGCAGACCCCTCCACACTGATGCTGGGTCGTTGGCTGAAAGCCGTTCTTCCAGCTTCTGGGAGTAGATCCTTTTAGCTGCTTTGATCTCCTTGGTCAGTGTGTTCCTGGCTTGCTTGTACAGGGGCCTGTCACCACTTCTGTAGGCGTCCTCCTTGGTCATACGAAGATGTTGGAGTTTAGAATTGAACCATGGTTTATTGTTGTTGTACAGTGGGGCAAAAAAGTATTTAGTCAGCCACCGATTGTGCAAGTTCCCCCACTTAAAATGATGACAGAGGTCAGTAATTTGCACCAGGGGTACACTTCAACTGTGAGAGACAGAATGTGAAAAAAGGTCCATGAATTCACATGGTAGGATTTGTAAAGAATTTATTCGTAAATTAGGGTGGAAAATAAGTATTTGGTCACCTCAAACAAGGAAAATCTCTGGCTCTCACAGACCTGTAACGTCTTCTGTAAGAAGCTTTTCTGTCCCCCACTCGTTACCTGTATGAATGGCACCTGTTTGAACTCATCATCTGTATAAAAGACACCTGTCCACAGCCTCAAACAGTCAGACTCCAAACTCCGCCATGGCCAAGACCAAAGAGCTTTCGAAGGACACCAGGAAAAGTATTGTAGACCTGCACCAGACTGGGAAGAGTGAATCTACAATAGGCAAGCAGCTTGGTGTGAAAAAATCAACTGTGGGAGCAATCATCAGAAAATGGAAGACATACAAGACCACTGATAATCTCCCTCGATCTGGGGCTCCACGCAAGATCTCATCCCGTGGGGTCAAAATGATCATGAGAACGGTGAGCAAAGATCCCAGAACCACACGGGGGGACCTGGTGAATGACCTGCAGAGAGCTGGGACCAAAGTAACAAAGGTCACCATCAGTAACTGTCAGGATGAGGTCGTGGACGAAAGAAGGAGGACCCAAACGCTGGACTCACAGGTAGGTGAAGCTTGGTGTTTTATTGTCAACGGAGTGAACAAACAGAACAGAAGTAGGAAACGGCTGGCCGGCTGGACGACTGACTGAGTGGATGAATGAAAGACTGACTGACAACTGACCGGCTGACCTGACGGAACTGAACAGAGGACAACCTAACAGCGGCAAGAACAACATCACAATAACATCAATGACACGACATTGGACTGGTTGAACTGAGGGACATAAATACACAGGCTGAGTGATGAGAGATTAGAACCTGGTGAGTACACAGCTGAACATAATGAACTAATGATAAACGGGAAGAGGACGGAACATAATGCACATGGACCAAGGCTAACACAATAAAACAGGAAGTGGAACAGGCAGAAGATAAACAGTGAACGTGAACTGAAAACACTGGGTCACCGACCCAGGAACCCTGACAGTAACACACTACAACGGCAGGGAATCAAATCCCGCAGTGCCAGACGTGTTCCGCTGCTGAAGCCAGTGCATGTCCAGGCCCGTCTGAAGTTTGCCAGAGAGCACATGGATGATACAGCAGAGGATTGGGAGAATGTCATGTGGTCAGATGAAACCAAAGTAGAACTTTTTGGTATAAACTCAACTCGTCGTGTTTGGAGGAAGAAGAATACTGAGTTGCATCCCAAGAACACCATACCTACTGTGAAGCATGGGGGTGGAAACATCATGCTATGGGGCTGTTTTTCTGCCAAAGGGACAGGACGACTGATCCGTGTTAAGGACAGAATGAATGGGGCCATGTATCGTGAGAGTTTGAGCCAAAACCTCCTTCCATCAGTGAGAACTTTGAAGATGAAACGAGGCTGGGTCTTCCAACATGACAATGATCCAAAACACACCGCCCGGGCAACAAAGGAGTGGCTCCGTAAGAAGCATTTGAAAGTCCTGGAGTGGCCTAGCCAGTCTCCAGACCTCAACCCCATAGAAAATCTGTGGCGGGAGTTGAAAGTCCGTGTTGCTCGGCGACAGCCCCAAAACATCACTGCTCTCGAGAAGATCTGCATGGAGGAATGGGCCAAAATACCAGCTACTGTGTGTGCAAACCTGGTAAAGACCTATAGTAAACGTTTGACCTCTGTTATTGCCAACAAAGGTTATGTTACAAAGTATTGAGTTGTATTTCTGTTATTGACCAAATACTTATTTTCCACCCTGATTTACCAATAAATTCTTTACAAATCCTACCATGTGGATTCATGGATTTTTTTTCCACATTCTGTCTCTCACAGTTGAAGTGTACCTCTGGTGCAAATTACTGACCTCTGTCATCATTTTAGGTGGGGGAACTTGCACAATCGGTGGCTGGCTAAATACTTTTTTGCCCCACTGTATGTGCAAAAGGTCTTTGTTGGCACACACACATCTTCACAAAAACTGATGTATGATGTCACAGTGTCCGTGAGCTCATCCAGGTTCTCAGATGCAGCTTCAAAAACAGTCCAATCAGTGGAGTCAAAACAGTCCTGCAGTTCCTGCTTTGCTGCGTTAGTCCACTTCTTCACAGTTTTGACTACAGGCTTCGCACGTTTGAGTTTTTGCCTATAAACTGGAATAAGATGGACCATGCAGTATTCAGAATGTCCCAAAGCTGCCCGGGGCACAGAGCGATAGGCATCTTTTAGAGTGGTGTAACAGTGCTCCAGTATGATGTTGTCCCTGGTGGGGCAGACTATATGCTGTCTGTATTTAGGGAGTTCGTGGTTTAGGTTTGCTCTGTTAAAATCCCCAAGAATAATTGTAAAGGAGTCCGGGAATTTCCTCTCCAGGGTAGTAATCTGGTCAGCCAGCTCGCACAGTGCGTTGTTCGCGTTGGCCTGTGGAGGGATGTAAACTCCAACCAGCATGAAGGAAGAAAACTCCCGCGGTGAATAAAACGGTTTACAATTGATGAAAAAACTTTCCAAGTGTGGGCTGCAGTGTTTCTGTAACACTGTGACATCAGTACACCAACCTTCATTAATGTAGAAGCAGACTCCACCACCCTTTGTTTTCCCTGAGAGCTCTGTTTTGCGGTCCGCCCGGTGAAGTTGGAAGCCCGGCAGATTTAAGACAGCGTCTGGGACTCACTCACTGAGCCAGGTTTCAGTGAAGCAGAGGGCAGCAGAGCGTGCAAAGTCCTTGTTAGTCCGGTTTAAGAGCAGTAAAAGCAGAGAGCGCAGTACCGAGGCTGCCATCCACGGCGCCATCTTTTCTCACAGCATTGTAAGATGGTGACAGATGTACCCTTAGTGTACATCCTCATCCTTGAAAGAGTGTCCACTGGCCTGTGGGTGTGAATAGACTGCAGAGTCCTGGCCTGACAAGGTAGCTCTTCTCTGTTGTAGCCAGAGGTTGTTTGGTTTCCCCGATGTATAAATTCTGGCAATCCTCCTGGCACTTAACAGCGTACACTATGCTACTCTGTTTGTGTCGGGGGACCCGATCCTTGGGAATCCACTTCTGGATTGTTATTGTTGTCCTTCCAGTGCTGATGATCAGGGGAAACCTGGCAGAGTCCAACACTCACTAAAAAACTGCTCCAGGAAGTTTACACGGCTCAGGGGGTTGGGAAGCGCATCTGTAACCTGTCTTCCTTCTCTCACCCCAACCAATCACAGCAGATGGCTCCGCTCCTCCCTGAGCCTGGTTCTGCTGGAGGTTTCTTCCTGTTAAAAGGGAGTTTTTCCTTCCCACTGTCGCCAAAGTGCTTGCTCATAGGGGGTCATATGATTGTTGGCTTTTCTCTGTATCTACTGTACAATATAAAGTGCCTTGAGGTGACTTTTGTTGTGATTTGGCACTATATAAATAACATTTAATTGAATTGAATAAAAAAATAGACATAATAATTCATAAAAAATTCACAATTCATTCATAATAAAAACTCAATCACCAAATTCACACATACAAACTATTCTGTTCCCAAATAAAACATTAAAACTATACAATTTATACATGATCACACACTTGATTTGTCCATAACCAGTTTTTAACCTGTGCCAAGTTGAATGTCAAGCATTTTCTAATGGATTGAGGAAGACTGTTCCACAGATGGCCACCGTGGACAGAGAGGACGTTCTGCCCAAGTGCTGTCCGTCTGTGGTGTATAAACAAGTCTCTGCGGGTTGTAGCTCGAGTGATCCTGTCTGTGTTTTCTTTATGCCTAATGAACTGCTTTAGTGGTGGTGGAGCAAGGGAGTGTAAGACTTTATATATTCTTTTATTCATTTATTTTAAACAATGATTTATTGATTTTTTGGAACAACACAAACAGCAACAAATCAGCACAGCCAAATACAAAGAAGAAAAAGAGAAGAAGAAAAACAAATACAGGTACATGAGTTACAGATATACATGTCTGGGTCAAAATATGTATAGGGTTTCATATTTGAAATCAAGGGAAAGAAAAAATTTTAAAAAAGGGGGGGAGAGAGAAAAAAAAAGCAAATACAGACATTAATTATTGTGTTTAAAAACAAAATTTGATCCCCCTTTAAGTAATAGCACAGCAAAGTCACGAGGTAGGTGATCAAGCAAAAGCCGCCACATCCTACAGAATGCATCACAATTGCCCTTTATGATGGCACTAAGGCGCTCCATTGGCAGCACCTTGAACATTTCTCTGTACCATTGTGTAACAGTGGGGCGCTGTCTCTGAATCCATTGAAACAGTACACATCGCCTTGCTAAATGTAAAAGTTTACCTAACAAAAGCATCTGTACAGAAGACAGAGAGAGCCCTTCTATAGATAGTCCCAGAAAGAACAGCACAGGGTTCAGTGGGATCGTCTGGAGAAGGATTGAGCGAAGCTCTATAGCAATATTTTTCCAAAATCTAGTAATTAAAGGACATTGCTATATGCAATGGTAGTAGGTCCCCACATCCGTATTGCACTTTACACAAAGAGGAGAAATCTGAGGATGAATTTTATTTAGAAACTCTGGCGTATGCTGCAGTCTGTGTACGATTCTGTAACAGCTTTCCTGGAGTCTGTTACAGGAAAACAATTTCTTGGCAGATCTAAAAGTTTTGGACCATGCTTCTACACTAAGCTGAACTTCGAGGTCTGTTTCCCACCGAATCCTGGCCTTATCAGTGGTTACAAAATTCAAAGACAATAATTTCCCATTTCCCTTTCCTTTTGGCTCTCGGAGGAGGCGGACGCACTTTTTCTCCTCTGCTCTCCCTTATCTTCCCTGCTTAGTTCTTATGTCCTTGTCTAGTCTCGTGTTTTTTGTATTACTTTCCCTGGAACACTCTCACAGTCTGTTTCTAAAACCTAAAGAGAATTATGGATTTGATCAACTGGTCTCTGAATGCTATTGACACCCTTTTCTCAACGAGAAGTCTGGGCTCGGGAGAGCCCGAGTGTCCTGGAGGGACTTTCCCTGTCGGATACACGATGGACGGGCGGCAGAGGATCGTGTGCCTGGCGGGACTGTCAATCGAGGACGCTGAAGATATCTACCTATTCGGAACCATGATAATAGGGTTCTTGCTGATCGGAGCTGGCTTGGCCCTGGCTTATCGGAGAATTAAGAAAGCGGAACCGGCTGTTCAAACCCCCCCAAGGCTGCCCACTGGGATTGAAATGATGGGACAAGGCGCGACTTCTCAGAATGGGCTCATTGAGAGCAGCATGGTTAAGACCTTGGAGACGCTTAAAGCTGCCGTGAATACTCAGAATAACACCTCTGAGCGTATATTGGGTTACATCAAGAAGAGGCCTGCTCAAAATAACACCTTTGAGCATACATTGGATTACATCGTGGAACAGCTCACTGCAGTCGTGAGTTCTCAGAATCGGCTCTCTGAGCAAAAGAATGACAACACCACAGAACGCAAGTTTGATACCATCACGGGGAAGCTTGCGGTTCTCCAACGTGAGATTGAGAGACCAGTGTAAAGAACAGCTTTGAAATTCGCATGAGTTGTTGCAAAAGAAAAATTACCATCATAATCCGGCTACCCCTTCGGCGCCAGCTGTGGGCTCAAGGCTGGAGCCGAACAAAAACTCCCTGATAACGACTGTGTTGAGTCTGTTCCTTCCCATTCTATGCAAGGCCACCTGGGTTGGCTGGAAGACTGTTTACTTAGCCTGGCAGGGCGAAGGACACTGTCTCAGCTGAACTATGGACACGCACACACATACAGTACATATACTGATACTGATAAGCACTCACTGACGCATCACCCTCCCTACCCCGGATCCAACGCCACCTGCAACGCTTACCTCCCCTCTGATGTGGACATCGGGTCAGCTGGAGGCGCAGTCGAAGATGGCAGCGGTTCCAGATCAGATGTACACACTGGAACACTTTCCCATGTTGCTTGTCTGTGTTTATGGTGTGTTGATATCTGTGCATCCATCCATCCATTCGCTTCCGCTTATCCTTTTCAGGGTCACGGGAGCTGGAGCTGGAGCCAATCCCAGCTGTCATAGGGCGAGAGGCGGGGTACACCCCGGACAGGTTGCCAGTCTGTCGCAGGGCTAACACACAACGAGAGACAACCATTCACACTCACATTCACTCGCACATTTACAACAGGCAGCGTTTATCACAGCCGGAGACTTTAATAAGGGAAACCTGAAGAAAGTCTCACCCAAACTCCACCAACACATCCATTTTAACACTCGTGGAGACCGGCTACTCGACCACTGCTACACCTCTTTCCGGGATGCGTACAAAGCCCTCCCCCACGCCCCATTCGGCCAATCAGATCACCGCTCCATCCTGCTCCTGCCCGCCTATAGGCAGAAGCTGAAACAGGAAGCTCCAACCTGGAGGGCGGTGCACTGTTGGACGGACCAATCGGAGTCTACGCTGTGGGACTGTTTTGATCACGCGGACTGGGAAATGTTTCACGTGGCTGCTAGGGACATTGATGAGTACACAGACTCAGTCTGCGGATTTATCAGGAAATGCGTGGAAGATGTCGTCCCATCCAGAACAGTTAAATCCTTCCCAAATCAAAAACCCTGGATTAACGGAGATGTTAATCTCCGTTAATCACGGAGCACCGGAGCACCGCCTTTGCCTCCGCGAACACATCGGACTACAAACACGCACATTACCAACTCCGGAAGACGATCAAAGCAGCCAAACGTGAGTACAGGGACAGGGTGGAGCAACAGTTTGACAACCCTCGGAGTATGTGGCAGGGACTAAACACGATCGCAGACTTTAGAGGGAAAACCAGCACACCGCAGACCACGGCCTCTCTGTGTGAGGATCTAAACGTATTCTACGCTAGATTCGACACAGCGAACACCACGAGACCGGACAGTGTGCGCACCGCGGATGACGTCAGTGCGCACACTGTGTCTGAGGAGGATGTGCGCTAGTGCTTAAGGAAGGTGAACGCACGCAAAGCTACTGGTCCGGACGGGATTCCCGGCCACGTCCTCAAGTCATGCGCGGCTCAGCTGGCTGGAGTGTTCACGCACATCTTCAACCTTTCCCTCTCTCTGTCTGTAGTCCCAGCCTGCTTCACAATGGCCACCGTCGTCCCTGTACCCAAATCCTCCACCATCTCCTCATTGAACGACTGGCGACCTGTAGCCCTGACCCCCATCGTGAGCAAATGCTTCTAGAAGCTGGTCAGGGACTTCATCTGCTCTGCACTACCCGACTCACTGGACCCTCTACAGTTTGCATACCGCCACAACAGGTCCACTGATGATGCCATAGCCCTGACACTACATACTGCCCTGTCACACCTGGAGAAGAGAGACACGTATGTGATAATGCTGTTTGTAGATTACAGCTCAGCATTCAATACCATCGTTCCCTCGAAGCTGGACAGGAAACTGCAGGATCTAGGACTGAGCAGCTCCCTCTGCAGCTGGATCCTTAGCTTCCTGTCTGACAGACGCCAAGTGGTCAGACTGGGCAACATCACCTCATCCCCCGTCACACTGAACACTGGTGCTCCACAGGGGTGTGTACTGAGCCCTCTCCTATACTCACTCTACACCTACGACTGCACGGCCACTAACAACTCCAACATCATTGTGAAGTTTGCGGACGACACTACAGTGGTGGGTCTTATCACCAACGGTGATGAGACAGCTTACAGGGAGGAGGTCAGCGCCCTGACCCACTGGTGTCAAGACAACCATCTCACCCTCAACGTCGCAAAGACAAAGGAGTTGATAGTGGACTTCCGGAGGTGCAGAGAAGTACACACCCCCATCACCATCAACGGCGCTGCTGTGGAGAGAGTGAGCAGCTTCCGGTTCCTTGGTGTACATCTGGCTGAGGATCTTACGTGGTCAGTACACACAAACAAAACAGTGAAGAAGGCGCAGCAGCGCCTCTTCTTTCTCAGGAGACTGAAAAGATTCGGCATGAGCCCCCGCATCCTCAGGACCTTCTGTCACTGTGCCATTGAGAGCATCCTCACTGGATGCATCACCACCTGGTATGGCAACAGCACCGCCTACAACTGCAAAGCTCTCCAGCGAGTAGTGCGGTGCTCTGAATGGATAATTGGAGGTGAGCTTCCCTCCCTCCAAGACATCTACAGGAAGCGGTGCCTGAGGAAAGCGGGGAGGATCATCAAGGACTCCAGTCACCCCAGCCATAAACTGTTCAGACTACTTCCATCAGGAAGGAGGTTCTGCAGCATCCGATCCCGAACCAGCAGACTGAGAGACAGCTTCTTCCACCAGGCCATCAGACTGCTGAACACGTCATAGACACCTCAGCTTCACTACTGGAACTTCAACATTATGCACTCCATACTGTACAGTAATGCCACTGTTTTGCACATGTCTCAACTCTGTATATTTTTATATATTTTATTTATTGACTCTATTTAATTTGTAAAATATGTGTATACACACACACACACACACACACACACGTAGAAAAACATTTAGTATACACATCCAGAATTTATTTTTTTTATTTTTTTATTTTTTTTGCATATACTATTATATATTGTACATACATTTATTAGTTTCAGATTTAGCCATTTGTATATTTTGCCTGTTTATGTTATTGTATTTTGCACAACTCTGTTGCTTGTGAAACTCGCACACAAGAATTTCACTCGCATGCGCTGTACCAATGTACCTGCACATGTGATGTGACAATTAAAAAAAAAAAAAAAAAAAGTGACATTCACACCTAGTGGCAATTTGGATTATCCAATTAACCTATCCCCACAAGCTGCATGTGTTTGGATGGTGGGAGGAAGCCAGAGTACCCGGAGGGAACCCACGCAGACACGGGGAGAACATGCAAACTCCACACAGAAAGACCCCAGCCTGATGGTGGAATTGAACTCAGGACCTTCTTGATGTGCGGCAACAGTGCTAGCCACTGTGCCACCATGCCACGATATCTGTGCATTCCTGTATTATCCTTTTGTGTTACACATTTCGATGTTTTTTTTTTCCTCACTACCTAGCCTGACCTGTCTCCCCAATGTGATGTTTGTGTATTGTATGTACGGTTGGCAAGGTCTGTCATCTCAGTTGTGAACAAAAGACTTGCAACTGACAAATAAAGGCTATCTCATCATCATCTCTCATCATCAAAGAGAGATACATTTCTTTTTTGTGATTATTTCCTCATTAAATTTAAGAAGAAAGCTTTCAATAGGATTCAAAACTGGTTGATTGGCTGGAAATTTAAGGGAATTTACAAAGTGCCTTACTTGTAGGAACCCAAAGAAGTGTTTCTGTGGTAAATTATATTTAATTTGAACTTGCCATAAAACTACCCTTTACAAACAGATCGCAAATAAATCTTTTTTTTTTTTTTTGAACGCCAATCATCAAATATACTAATGCCAATACCTTTAAGCTTTATTCCTAATTAGAGGTTGTAGTGCACTAGAAAAACCTCTTCTTCCGACGTGGGCAGCAATATTATGCCAAACCTTAAGTGTAGGCATCAAAATTAAATTATTTCTGACACCAAGAGGAAGGTCAGCCAGATCAATAGATAAAAGACTAAGAGGCAAAAGAGGGTCACAGCACCAAGTATCTACCGGTGGCTCGCCTTGGTATAGAAAGGAATGTAACCACCCTGAGATTATTATATTATTATTATACAGTAATAATATAAAAGGTTAGGAAGTGCCTGCCCCCCCTCATCTGTAGGCAGTTGTAAAATCTGTATTTTTAGTCTAGATTTCTTCCCATGCCATATCAATTTAGAAAGATATCCCTCAATCTCTGAGAATGTTTTTCTGTTGATCCTGATAGGCAACATTTGTATGGGATATAATATTCTGGGTGAAACATTCATTTTGATTAAACTTATTCTACCCATCCAAGATAGGGGAGGTCAAACCACCTATTGAGGTCATTCTTGATTGAGGCTACAATTGGTTTAAAGTTCAACTTGTACAACTCTGTTGTGTCTGCGGACACCCTAATACCTAAATATGTAAAACGAGTGGTTGACCACCTGAAAGGAAAATTAGTAGGAGCATCCCACCTCCCCCCATCACCCAGTGGCAAAGCTTCAGATTTATCATAATTTATTTTATACCCTGAAAAAAGGCCAAATTGATTAATGATATGTGTCAGTGCAGGAATAGATGTTTCTGGCGTAGTGATAAAGAGCAACACGTCATCCGCGTAAAGGGAAATTCTGTATTCGGTATTCCACAAGGTTACCCAACAGATCTCGGCGCACATTGCAGTGGGAGCATCTATTCTTGACAAAACCCGTTTGGTCAGGCTTTATCAGAACTGGCAGAACCTCCTCCAATCGTCTAGATAAAACTTTGGACAGAATCTTGCAATCTACACCAAGTAAACTTAGAGGTCTGTAAGATATACACACATATGCAGGTTTATCCTTCTTTAAGATCAGGGATATGTGGGCAAGGTTTAAGGTGGGTGGAAGTGTGCCCCTCTCAAGCGATTCTACATACATTTTTAATAAAGGACCCACCATGTGTTTGGCCTTTTTTTTTTTATAAAACTCTGGCCCAAACCCATCAGGGCCTGGAGCTTTTCCACTCTGTAAGGATTTGATTGCATCTATGATTTCCTGCGCCCTAATAGGACTGCAAAGATCTAATCGACTTTCCTCTGATAGTATAGGGAGATTAACATTATCAGGAAACAATTTCCTAGCATCTACAGTATTTTGACACTCAGGGGAATATCCTGATAGAACTCTTTCATTATTTTGCTGATAAGTTTAGCCTCGAATTGTAAAACACCTTTCTTATCTTTTAGAGAGGGTATTGCATAAGAGCCCTTTTTCCCCTGGGCAAGTCGGGCAAGTAAGCGTCCAGGTTTGTTGCCCGATTCAAATAATCTATGCTTTGCATAGAATATTGCAGTTTCTGCTTTCTGAGTTAGTAGTTGGTCCAGGGCTGATCTGGCTGCATCCAGTTTTTTAAGCACAGAAACAGACGAGGATTTCTTAAACTCCCTCTCCAAGTTAGTCATGTCGCGTTCAAGTACTAATTGTTTGGCTAAGGTGCTCTTCTTTTTCGCTGAGGTGAAAGAGATAATAGAGCCCCTGAGAAATGCCTTACCCGCCTCCCACAGAGTAGAAGCACTAACCCCTGGTAAGTCATTTGTAGAAAGAAAAAGTTCCCACTGATCTTCTAAATATTTGACAAATTCAGGGTCACTAAGGAGCAGTGTTGGTCAAGTTACTTGAAAAAAGTAATCAGTAACTAATTACTGATTACTTCCCCCCAAAAGTAATCCCATTACTTTACTGATGACTTATTTTCAAAAGTAATTAATTACTTAGTTACTTTTTAAAAACATGATTTACAACCTGATTAGGTGATAAAGCAATAGATCTTTCAGCCCAATTCTACTTTTTCTACAATCCATCGTACAAAATGTAATCAAATGGAAAAGTTTCTTTTTAAAACTTGTTTTATTAGTTTTAATCTTTTAACTTTATGCATCAAGCAAAAATTTAATTATATGCAACATTCTCTGACTGGAAGAAATTTGTTTAATATTTAAACTTATTTTCTGCACATTCCAGCACATAAAATAAATTTTTTTTGTGTGTGTTTTCACTCACTCTTTCAAATAGATGCAAGTAAAACACAGCAGAAAATAAATAAAGTCAAAGACTCAGCGGTCCTTTTGCTCTATTTTCACCTGTAAAGCAGGAGTAGGGTAGGCGGAGGTTTACCCTGGTGCAGGTGTGCCGCAGCGGTCAGTGGAAGAATCCGCGAGTTTCTCTGTGAATTTCCCATTACGTCGTTGCGCACTCGGTGCTTGCTCGGAAGTTTAGGGTTTTTTTCGCTGTAAAAATAAGTTTTCTTCCCACGCACAATGGACACTGATATTTTTCAAATTCAAATTCAAATTTTTATTTGCCACATACACAGTCATACACAGTACGATATGCAGTGAAATGCTTAGACAACTGCTCGTGACCTAAAGGGAAAAAAAAGGAAAGGGCTATGAATAAAATAGGAAATAAATATGAAAAATTAAAAAGTGTAAATTTAACTAGGAAGGAATAAAATATAAGAATATAAAATATAAAATATAAAAAATGAAATAACTGTACAACACAAATTAGAATGAAGGGTAAATTTAACTGGGAAAGAATAAGATAAAATATATAAATTAAAGTTGAAAATAAAATAACTGTACAACAAAATACACAATACACAGTATAGAACTACACTCAACAAAAATATAAACGCAACACCTTTGTTACTGCTCCCATTCCCCATGGGATGGACGTAGAGACCTAAAATTCATTCCAGATACACAATATAACCATCCCTCCCAAACAGTGGTCACAAATCCGTCCAAATGTGTGGTAGTGGGCACATCTGCTATATTGAGATAATCCATCCCACCTCACAGGTGTGCCACATCAGGATGCTGATCTGACATCATGAGTAGTGCACAGGTGTACCTCAGACTGCCCACAACAAAAGGCCACCCTGGAATGTGCAGTTTTGTCTCACAGCAAAATGCCACAGATGCCACAAGCAATGAGGGAGCGTGCAATTGGCATGCTGACAGCAGGAATGTCAACCAGATCTGTCGCCCGTGCATTGAATGTTCATTTCTCAACCATAAGCCGTCTCCACAGGCGTTTCAGAGAATATGGCAGCACATCCAACCGGCCTCACAACCGCAGACCTCGTGTAACCACACCAGCCCAGGACCTCCACATCCAGCAGGTTCACCTCCAAGATCGTCTGAGACCAGCCACCTAGACAGCTGCTGGAACAATTGGTTTGCACAACCAAACAATTTCTGCACAAACTGTCAGAAACCGTCTCAGGGACGCTCAACTGCATGCCCGTCGTCCTCATCGGGGTCTTGACCTGACTCCAGCTCGTCGCCGTAACAGACTTGTGTGGGCAAATGCTCACATTCGATGGCGTCTGGCACGTTGGAGAGGTGTGCGCTTCACGGATGAATCATGGTTCACATTGTTCAGGGCAGATGGCAGCTGAGAATGTCCCAGTTCTTGCATGGCCAGCATACTCACCGGACATGTCACCCATTGAGCATGTTCGGGATGTGCTTGACCGGCGTATACGACAGCGTGTACAAGTTCCCACGAATATCCAACAACCTCGCACAGCCATTGAAGTGGAGTGGACCAACATTCCACAGGCCACAATTGACAATCTGATAGACTCCATGCGACGATGTGTTGCACTGCATGAGGCAAATGGTGGTCACACCAGATAATGACTGGTTCTGGGTCCCCAGACCCCCAATAGCGCAAAAAACTGCACATTCCAGGGTGGCCTTTTGTTGTGGGCAGTCTGAGGTACACCTGTGCACTACTCATGATGTCAGATCAGCATCCTGATGTGGCACACCTGTGAGGTGGGATGGATTATCTCAATATAGCAGATGTGCCCACTACCACACATTTGGACTGATTTGTGACCACTGTTTGGGAGAGATGGTTATATTGTGTATCTGGAATGAATTTTAGGTCTCTACGTCCATCCCATGGGGAATGGGAGCAGTAACAAAGGTGTTGCGTTTATATTTTTGTTGAGTGTATATGAGTGTCCTTATTTACAATAACTCTGTAACCAAATTCTACTGCTGTTCAGCATCAAAAACATTTCTGTGCAGTACCATTAACACTGCAATTAACCCGCTTATATACCATTATACATTCTTTATATTCTAACAGATTCAAACCATATATTGTTGTTCTACCTACATTCAAGCAGTATGTGGACTGCAAAACAAGAGACAATAAAACACTGGACCTTTTTTATGCCAATGCCACTGAGGCATACACCTCCTGCCCTCTCCCTCCTCTGGGCAGGGCTGATCACAACCTGGTCTACCTCCAGCCCCTTTACAGACCTGCCATTCAGAGACAACCTGCAGGGATCCTGTTGCGACTTTCATCCGTAGATAAAGCCGCGGCTGGCTGAGTTGGTTGTGTCCCTGTGACGCGCCTCCAATAATCCATAATGAGTTGTACTTGTACTTTGCGCATTTATTTTAAGAACAAAACAAAAACAAACATTTGCGCTTTCAATCAATTTACAACTAGCGCATGGATTAACTGGTGTGCCAAAAAATGACGTGGCTAGTTGTAAATTGATTGAAAGCGCAAATGTTTGTTTTTGTTTTGTTCTTAAAATAAATGCGCAAAGTACAAGTACGACTCATTATGGATTATTGGAGGCGCGTCACAGGGACACAACCAACTCAGCCAGCCGCGGCTTTATCTACGGATGAAAGTCGCAACATTTAGTCAACAGAAAAGTTTGTCCACAAACCACTCACCCAACACACCTGCTGCGAACACCGACCTCAGGTAAATAGACTGTGACCACACCCACACACCATCACCTGAGACGCAGGTAAAGCTATACACCTGTGCCACCAAAACAAAAAGGAAAAACATAAATATTGACTTTGGCTCTTACAGATCCTTTGAGTCAACTGACTGGGATGTTCTTTATGATTCCAATCAGGACAATATTGACAATCTGACAGGCTGTGTAACAGATTATATCAACTTCTGTGTGGACACTGTGGTCCCCCAAAAAAACATCCGGTGCTTCCCCAACAATAAACCCTGGGTTACCAAAGACATCAAAGCAACCTTAAACAAGAAAAAGGAGCTTTCAGAAATGGTGACAGAGATCAGCTGAAACTGGTGCAGAAGGAGCTTAAAGCCAAGATTGCAGAGGGTAAAGAGTCCTACAGATGGAGACTGGAAAACAAACTGCAGGAAAATAACACCAGGGAGGTGTGGAATGGAATGCGGGTTATCACTGGCCTGAGACAAAAGAGAGGTGTCAGGATGGATGGGGACGTCGAAAGTGCTAACAACCTTAATCTGCACTTCAATAGGTTTGACCTCACATGTCATGAAGACGCTGGAGAGACTCATCCTGAGACATCTGCGTCTGCTGGTGGAGCCTTGGCTGGACCCCCTGCAGTTTGCTTATCAACCTCGTATCGGTGTGGAGGATGCCATAATCTACCTGCTGGACCAGGCTTATTCTCACCTGGACATTGTTGGGAGCACTGTGAGGGTCATGTTCTTTGACTTCTCCAGTGCTTTTAACACAATCAGACCATCACCGCTGGGGAATAAGCTCACGGAAATGCAAGTGGATGCCCCACTGGTTGGTTGGATTACGGACTATTTAACAAGTTGACCACAGCATGTCCGACTGAAGAGCTGCTGCTCAGATAACATCCTGAGCAGCACGGGGGCACCACAGGGGACGGTCCTATCACCCTTCCTCTTCACTCTCTACACATCTGACTTCAGGTACAAGTCTCAGTCATGTCATCTGCAGAAATTCTTGGATGACTCTGCCATTGTGGGCTGTATCAGGGATGGACAGGAGGAGGAGTACAGGAGTGCGGTGGTGTGAGCTAAACCACCTACAACTTAACATCACAAAGACAAAGGAACTGATTATGGGCTTTAGGAACCAGGCTCCTCCTCCTACCCCTGTCACCATCAGAGGGGCTGATGTGGAGATAATTGAGGACTACCGGTACCTGGGGGTACACTTGGACTGTAAACTGGACTGGACCAAGAACACCAATGCTATCTTCAAAAAAGGGTCAGCTTTTCCTACTGAGGCGACTCAGGTCCTTCAATGTTGGTAGGAAAATGCTGACCATGTTCTATCACTCGGTGTTGGAGAGCGTCGTGTTCTTTGCAGCTGTGTGCTGGGGAAGTGGGGTGAAGACAGCTGATGCCAACAGGCTGAACAAACTGATTAGAAAGGCTGGTTCTGTCCTGGGTGTCAGACTTGAGAACCTGGAGGAGGTGTCTGAAAGGAGAATGCTAAAAAAGCTTGTTTCTATCATGGACAACCCCTCCCACCCCATGCACGCCCCCATGATGGACCATCGGAGCAAACGCAGCAAAAGACTCATTGCCCCAAAATGCAGAACTGACCGCCACAGTAAATCCTTTGTGCCGGTGGCAATAAGACTGTATAACTCTTCCTCACTCTGTAGGTGATTTTCCTGAGACGATTACCAATGTTATTCTGTTCCCTTCCAGAGCGTGCAATATTACCCAACAGTACCTTATTGAATATTTGTTTCATCCCCCCATCATACGCTGCTACTCCCTTTATTCTATTGCACAATACTATGTCACTTTCTAGAATCGCCTGCACTGATAGTTAAGTTATCTATTCACCAGGATATAGTTATATATATATTACTTCGTTAGAGTTATCCGATACTATCTCTTGCACTATCCTACTGTATATTACTGTACACTACTATTCTTATTGTATACATTTTATATCTTATATCTTATTCATCTGTTCCTCTGTCTCTCCTCCTGCTTTGAGCATGTACATGACAAAAGAATTTCCCTCGGGATAAATAAAGTTATTCTTATTCTTATATTACATTTGTAAACAATAAACAAAAATATTCTGCCATTGCTCACAAACAGTTTACAATCGTCCACAAGCAGTATACATCAGACTAAATTCAAATTCAAATTCAAATTTTATTTGTCACACACACACAACCATACACAGTATGACATGGGGGTGAAATGCTTGTAGCTGTACAATGCCTAGGGATGGGTATTGATAAGATTTTAACGATTCCGATTCCATTTTCGATTCTGTTTAACGATTCGATTCTTTATCGATTCTCTTATCGATTCTTTTTTTTTTTTTTTTTTTTAAAGGAGAACACTAAAGTCGATTAGCTCAGAGCTTTGTTTTATATCTTCTCTTTGAACAAGATAGAAATTTAGGAGTAACATGGCCTTACAAACCCAACAGTGAGATCTTGAGAGATCCAGCCTACGGCTCTTCAATGGGGTGTCACAGGGTCCCCAGGAAAAAAAAATTGTAAATGTAAAATAATAAAATAAATATTCTTGTGAGACATATCACATATTGACGGGGTCGGGTTATGTTAAAAAGTATAAATTGTTATACTTTGTTCATTGGTTCAAAGGTACCCCACACTTCTTTTTTTGTTTGCTCTGGTGTATTTTTCATTTGAACTGTTACTCTGCCAGAGTACTCATATTTACAAGATGGCATTGAACGCCCCATTGGTGTATCAGGAAAACTATTTTGTACGTATGTTCCTTGAAGGGGACTGAAGTCGTTCTTTTTTCCACCGCAGCGAAGGGCTAGGAGTAGGAGAGGAGCTGCTGTATGTTTTTGTTATCGAATCGATCTGATTGTGAAATAAAGCATATGCAGTGAGAAAGCAACTCCAGGAGTCATCCCTGCCTTAAAGCTGCAACATTCTTCTGTAGCAATAACAAAGTATAACATAAATTGTTCTGTGGCAATTACACAAGAATATCCAGTAATGTCCCTGCCTACAATTAAACACATTCACTTACCAAAAATCGGGGGCATCTGCTGTGGCAAATGGGTGCAAGCCTTTGACCACAAACTTAGACACTGCTCGGTGACATTAGTCTATCCTGGCCTGAAAGGAGACACTACCGGTAGACTGCAGCGAGAACTGCCAGCGAGCGCCAGCCAGACTCTGTCTCTCTCATCATGGTCACCTACATGTACAGTAATGGCAGGTCTTGTAATAAGGCAGATTGCGCTAACATAATATGCACTGTTAGTTGATTATTTACCTGCCGCATTAACGGGAGAGGACGTGCAAACGTTAGCGCTGCTGCTGGGTTGAGAGTCACAAGTCCGGAGCGAAATTAAAAACGCGTGTCATCGCGTGTTTTGTGAGCAAATGCTTTTGCATATTCGTAGTGTTTCCTCCCTTAAATGAAATATCTACTTTGCAAGTTGCCCTGTTGTCATCGGTTCTCATAAAGTATAATCAAACTTTTGAGCGTTTGAGCCGCTTAGGCGCCATGTTTCCTGCCAGGTAAATGACGCTCCGCAACGTGGTGACGTCATTCGGGGCGACTGGAATCGATAAGGGAATCGTTTGCAAAAATGGCAAACGATTCCAAGGAATTGAAACAGTGGGAACCGGTTCTCAACAAGAACCGGTTTTCGATACCCATCCCTAACAATGCCCGACCATTAAATGACAGAAGAAAAGTTTTACAATATTTACAGTTTACTACAAAAATTTACAAATTAACTTAGGAATTTACAGTAAAGAATGTGCAAATAGCAGAAGAGATTATAAAGATAAGGATTATAAATTACAGGAATTATAGGATTATAGGAAATGTGTGGTGGTGCATGTGGTGACGTGTGTGAGAGTCCAGTCTTATAGTGACGTGTTTGGGAGAGTCCAGTCCTACACCTGGTTCAGGCCCCAAATAGCCTGGGGGAAGAAGCTCCTCCTCATTCTCTCTGTTTTGGCCTTAAGGGAGCGGAAGCGCTTCCCAGACCTCAACAGTGAGAAGAGTCCATTGTTGGGATGGGAGAGATCCATCATAATCTTCCTAGCTTTGGACTTGCACCGCTTGGTGTAGATGGACAGCAGGTCAGGGAGCTCTGATTGAATGATGCGTTCTGCCGAGCGCACCACCCTTTGCAGATCTCGTCTGTCCTGCTTGGTGCTGTTCCCAAACCAGGTGCAGATGTTTGACGTCAGGACGCTCTCGATGGTGCAGGAGTAGAAGTTCTTGAGCACCTTCAGTGGCAGATGGAAGTCTCTAAGTCTTCTGAGGAAGAAGAGACGCTGACGGGCTTTCTTAACCAGGGTGTTGATGTGACAGGACCATGACAGGTCCTGAGTGATGTGGACACGCAGGTATCGGAAACTGTCCACTCTCTCCACTGGCGTGCCACTGATGATGAGGGGTTTGTAATTCCTCGCCTGCTTTGTAGTGAAGTCCACGATCAGCTCCTTAGTCTTGCTGATGTTTAGGAGGAGGTTATTCTCCTGGCACCAGGTCTCCAGGTTCCTAATCTCCTCCAGGTAGGCCGTCTCGATGTTGTCGGAGATCAGGCCCACAACAGCAGTGTCGTCAACAAACTTGACAATGGAGGTGGTGTCGGATGTGGCTACACAGTCATAAGTGTACAGTGAGTACAGCAGGGGGCTTAAAACACAGCCCTGAGGCACTCCAGTGCTGAGTGAGATGGAGGGGGAGACTTGTTTTCCTACCCTCACTGATTGGGGTCTGTCTGTGAGGAAGTTGAGGATCCACTGACACAGTGATGAGCTGAGTCCTAGATCCGTCAACTTGGTGAAAAGCTTAGAGGGAATTATTGTGTTGAATGCTGAACTGTAGTCCACGAACAGCATCCTAACATAATTCCCTCTGCCAGCGTCCAGGTGACTCAGGGATGTGTGGAGCAGGTGAGATATGGCATCGTCTGTGGAACGATTAGTCCGGTAAGCAAACTGAAGTGAGTCGATGGTGGCAGGAAGTGAAGAAGTGATGTGATCTCTCATCAGTCTTTCAAAACACTTCATCACAATTGAAGTCAGTGCTACTGGACAGTAGTCATTGTGGCAAGCGGGCTGTTGTTTCTTTGGAACAGGGACAGTAATGGACTGTTTGAAGCATGTGGGAACCACAGCTTGGGCCAGGGAGAGGTTGAAGATCTCCATGAACACCGGTGCTAGTTGATCAGCGCAGGCTCTAAGGACCCGGCCAGGGATTGCATCTGGTCCTGCTGCCTTCCTGGTGTTCACCCTCCTGAAGGTGTTCCTCACGGCATGCTCTGTGATGACGAATGCATTTTCTTCACTGGTGCACTCCGAGCGCGCGCAGCCGTTTGTTGTTTTAATTGCTGCGGCGTCGAAGCGAGCATAAAACGTGTTCAGCTCATCAGCCAGTGAAGCTTCTGCATTCATCATTGAAGAAGCTGGTTGTTTATAGTCCGTTATAGTCCGCAGTCCTTTCCACAGGCTCCTAGAGTCACACTGTCGTAGCTGTGACTCTAGTTTTTCCCCGTAGCTCCGCTTTGCCTTTCGGACCGCGCTGCGCACGTTGTAGGACGCAGCCTTGTATAGGTCCATATTACCGGAGACAAGCCCTTCATTGTAGGCAGCGGTGCGTGATCTCAGAGCGTCGCGGATGTTTTTATCCACCCACGGCTACTATTTACATTTGACACACAAGAACTGGGTAGGTCCTCATCAACTGTAACTTTCAATAATGTCAGAATAAAAGAAGTGTCTAAGAGCTGCATTTGTCACAAAATAAAACAGGTAATAAGACCAGCTACCTATTTAAGCTAACAGTGGAATCGCGGCTTCCATTACAAATGGCGGTATAGTTAGCTTTCTCTCAATCTGTGAAAACACACTCTCTCACAACATTCGTGATCTTTAAACTAAGACAGAAAAAGGTTTCTTGCCTTTATATGTGCATTGCAGTTAGCAACTTGAACTACTAACCTAACACAATCAGTTGTGTTGGGTCTGCAGGCTCTTCCTCGTCTGAGGCAGAGAAACGTTGCACGGCCTATCACACTCACCACTATCTCCCCCTTGTGACAATGCCACGCAATTACATTCTCCATAACTCTAAATGACAGTGCAATACAACCATAAAATCAGGTCTTTTACATCAATATACGTTTTTTTTTTTTTATTACAATTGTGGGTGTCACATCAACGTAAATGACATTTCTGGGGAAAGACTGATTTTAACAGAAACATGTTTTATTTCAACATCTATTGGTGAACTAAGTAAGAGCAATCCAGGTGTTTTTTTACATACACAAGTACTGTATTCCTCCTCCTCTTGTTCCAATTCTATCCCTTCTGAATACTGTGTACTCTGGAAAGACAACCACAGACTCAGGAGAAGAACTTCTGAGCCAAGATTCAGAGATATCCAAAATAGAAATATTGGAATTGCTTAGAATATGTTCCAGTTGCTCATGCTTTGGTAACATACTGCGAATGTTAATGTGTCCACATAGAAGCCCCTTTGGTTTATTTTTAGTGTCCCTGATTACTTTAGCCTGATTAAATGTCTTGCAGATCTTTGTTCCTCTGTAACTTTTAATAGCAGGATATCTTGTCCTTTTGTTGACAATGCTATGAGCATTTAATGATGAGAAACCTTTTACCGGAGACTGTAGTTGGGGTACAGCAGGTGGGGGCCCAGGCAGCTGAGATGGAGGCCCAGGCAGCCAAGGTGGAGACCCAGGCAGCCGAGGTGGAAGCCCAGGCAGCCGAGATGGAGGCCCAAGCAGCTGAGGTGGTAAGCCAAACAGCAGAAGCGGAGGCCCGGACAACAGGGGCGTAAACACTATTAGTTGCATATGTAGCCTTACTAACTGGGACGGTGGTTGGAGCACAGTTAGTTGAGGTGGAAAGCAATGCAGAGATAGCTGTGCCCATAGGCTAACTAGGCTAATTAGTTGTAGCCAGTCCAAATCACTGATGTTTGAATTAGGTCCAGGATTTAGTTCTATATCACCAGCCAAAAGTAGCATCAGTATAAGTTTCAGAATCTCCAGGGACAATTGTAGTGTATTTAATTGTTCATGTTTACCTGGGGGTGGTCTAGCATGACCAAAATCCAAGAATCTTGTGAACAAAAGATGTTGACTCCATTTGGCTGGAAAAATGGTATAATTATCCAGCTTTCTTGGACATGTCGAACTCCACAGAAGATAAAAATGTATAAAAACAAAAAGACAAGTTGATGTCAAGATCCAGGGGTTTTTAGATGTTTTTTTAGGTGTGTTTTTTGGCAAAAGTACAGGACCTGCCAAGCTGTGTGTCTGCACCCTAGCAGCCATCTTGAATCATTTTTGCCCTCCGATTGGAGTTGAAATCTGCTCGATATTGATTTCTCTTGTTCTGTTTTGCTATATCCATTATTGGGTCTTGTTAAGCACTTTGTGATTTTACAGCTTGAAAGGTGCCATATAAATAAAGTTTTAACTTACTTACTTACAAACAGGGTGAATATCTGGTCCAGTGGTCCACAGCCAGGACATGAGTCCACGTGAATCGAGAGTGCATTAAGGAGTGACTGTGTCTGTTTTTTGTTCCTGCGTTTGTACTGAGGAGTGTTTGGACTGTGACATTCAAGAGCTGGTGTTCTCTCTTGGTGAGGTGAACAACATCTTCAGATTAAATTACAAACTACATCCAAAAGGAAACATTTTCAACCTACCATAGCAGAGTTAGAATTAACCTGTGTTTAGTGTTTGGTTAAACTGTATTGGGGTTTGTTAAGGCTTTGGTTGACATTTGGTAAAAGTGAAAAAGCTAAGTGAGACCGTTCCTTTAAAATAAACACAATGTGTGAAACGCATAAGCTGCTTCACAGGACACATTCACACTTACAGTTACATAAAAATGATTAATTCAGCTGCAGAAAAATGTTTCTTATCAGATTTTAATCCTTAAAATATGTATGAGAACTGCACGAGTTACAGACGGACGGGTTAAGGCACAAACACTATTTCATGATCTTCAGACTGAGGGAAAACCATCAGCAGGAGAAGAACAGATGGAGGAGGAGGAGGAGGAAATGTATTTAAATTAATAATCATCTTCCTCATTGGGTTGTCATGGAAACAACATATCTATCTGCGGGCTCCTGTGTGTTGAAACCTGCTGAGTACCATCTGACACACACGCACGTTGGACAAAGACCAACATTTCTGTGAGAGGGGAGGAAACGAGGCGTTTTTGTGAAACCAGAATCAGAATTTTCATCATATCATTATATCAGCAGTCTTAAGCAGCAGTAATTAATTTGGGAATACCTTGAGATTAAAATCTCTTTTTCAATCTGACCATTAGAGCACACGGTTACAAAATGAAAATTCAATTTGAATTCAATCGAGGATGAAAATTTCTAATGTGAACAGACAAAAAAATAAAACCAATCATAACGAGCAAAGAATCCAAAAATATTTCACTTTTTCTTTTTCAGAACTTACTGAATGATCTTGGAGGAAAGGAGAAAAACATAGCAGATATTTCCCCGACAGGGATGACACAGGTCGACCACCATCACACTGCCCGCTGCATCGGCGTGTCTGAACTGGCTGACTGTCACTTGCTGTTTGATCGAGGTGATGACCTTTGGTTCATTTTCAGAGCAGACGGTTTTCACCCAGCAGTCTCGACTCTCTTAGAGATATTTTCACTCACTGTTTGAAGGCATTAGGACTCTTTCTTGGAGAAGACTGGCGGTGAGTCGTTTAGTTTACTAAAGAAATATCACACATTGGAAGTCATCTGTGGAGAAAATTTCCCCTTCGTTATCCCGTTTTTTGTTTTTTGTTTTTTCACCAGGAAAGCACAAACATCACTCCACTTCCTTCACTTTTCCCTGAATTAAAACCAAACACTCCATAGCCTGTGACATGTAAACTCTGGGCTAGAAATACAGATGGCACCTCTGAAAGCCTGCCAGTTTACAGCACTGACCCATAATGCACTGCACACATCATGATGGCACTCTGCTAGTGGACTTTCGCAGGCATAAACATCCTCCACCTACACCTGAACATGGTGGTTTCTTAGCAGCTGTCTGACCGTAAAGGCCTGATTCACACAGTCTCCTCTGAACATGTAGAGATGTGTCTGCTACTGGAGCTCTGTGTGGCATCTATCTGGGCTCTGATCTGAGCTGCTGTTAACTTGTGATTTCTGAGGCTGGTGATGAATGTATCCTCAGCAGCAGAGGGGACTCTTGGTCTTCCTTTCCTGGGGCATCCGCATGTGAGACAGTTTCATTGTAGAGCTTGATGGTTTCTGCGACTGCACTTCGGGACACATTCGGAGTTTTAGCAGTTTTCCAGACTGACTGACCTTCAGTTCTTAAAGTAATGATGGGCTGTTGTTTCTCTTTACTTAGCTGATTGGTTCTTGCCATAATATGAATTCTAACAGTTGTCAAATAGGGCTGTCAGCTGTGCACCAACCTGACTTCTGCACAACACAACAGATGGACCCATTAAGAAGGCAAGAAACTCCACCAATGGACCCCGACAGGCACACCTGTGAGGTGAAACCATCTCAGGTGACTATCATGAAGCTCATTGAGAGAAGGCCGAGGATTTGCAGCACTGTCAACAAAGAAAAAGGTGTAATCTAAAATGTAAGACATGTTTAGAGTTATCAATGCTTTCTTTGCTACATAGTTCCATATATCTTGCTTCATATATTTGATGTCTTCAATTTGTATCTACAATGTAGAAAGTAGCAAAAATAAAGAAAAGAAATCAAATGAGAAGGTGTGTCCAAAACTTTGACTTGTAGTGTATACATATACATACTCACATATATTTATATCTAAGCTATCTAAATAATATTTCTTCTACCTTGTGTATGTTTTGTGTATGTGTATGTTAATCACAACAACAGTTGCTCCAAGGTGCTTTATATTGTAAGGTAGACCCTACCTTGGCTGTAGCTCAGGTGGCAGAGCAGATCGGCTACTAATCAGAAGGTCGGTGGTTCGATCCCAGGCTGCCTCCTGGCTGCATGCCAAATAACCTTGGGCAAGATACTAACCCCAGGGCAGCTGTGGCTACAATGTAGCTTGCCATTGCCAGTGTGTGAATGTGAATGGGTGAATGACTGAATGTAGTGTGAAGTGCTTTGGGGTCCTTAGGGACTGAGTAAAGTGCTATACAAATACAGGCCATTTACAATAATACATACAGAGAAAAACCCAACAACACTGATGTAAGAGCCAATTAAAGGTTAATTTTATTGGTACTGGTAAAATGATTAGAGGACAAATATATATGTTTGATGTTAAGAGTATAATTCTAGTTGATTTTAAAATACTGTTTGTTAAATGTATAGAATAGAGAAGTGCAACATTCTAAAGCGCTTTTTAGTATTTTGGGCTTCCGGCGCACTGTAGTTACGTAGTTGAGGAGTTGGATAAGCTGGAAGCGACACAGTTTTTTGACCGAGTCTTGCCATGTAAACTAAAAGTGTCAATAAACATATTGTTTGCAAGAAGGATACTTGGACTTGCTCGCGTTTCAATGCATGTTGCCGGACTGACTCCTAACGGCGGTACAGAAGAGTGAAATAGAGACGGAGTGCCGCCGCTACATAAGTCAAAAAACTAGCTTCACCGACATGTGGAGGATTGGCTGCACGGCGCTCGGACGGAAGGGAGCAGCCTAACGGAAAGTAAGAGGCACTGCTTAAGGATGCTGGCACCAAACCGGATAATTCTTTGGATTATTCTGTAGAAGAAGGTAACAAACTCTCTTATTACTTCGTGCAGTAAGAAGAAAAATACGTTTTTCGGAGGCTTGTTAAGTCTGGTGGAAAACGAAAGTGAAACTTAACTGCGTGCTATCGTCAAACCCGATCTCTTTTTTCTTTCTTTGTCTGTGGGACTGCATGTTGTAAAACAAGATTTGATGCGGTCTATGCGGAGTTTTTGGCATGTTATGAAGATGGTTTACACTATGTCTATTAAAGATTCTAAGCAGAAGACAAATAGTGCATGCTACTTGAGCCAATAAACCCCTGCAACTTATAAGATGGCGGAGGAAAGAGAAGTGGGAAGAACATGCAAGTTAACAGAGAAAGCTTTGGAAGAAAAAGTACACAGATGGATTGCCTTAAGAAGACGAACATTAGGAACAATCACAGGCAAAATAAAGGAGATAAAGATAATGATGAGTGATGCTCAGAACCTTCAAAATGTGAATGAAGTAATGGAAAGTGACTTTGCATTGGCTCTGAATGAGTTTCACGGTCACAATAACCAGGTTAAGAGCCTTTTGTCTGAAGAAGAAAAAATATTTGACCAGGACAATTGGTTTGAGCCCAAAATGACATCTATAAGAGAGTTTATGCAAACAACAAAGAAATGGATCGCAGAGGATCATAAGCATATGATTCCAAATGAAGCTGAGCAGCAGAAGCACATTACAGATGACTTGGAAGAAGCTGTTAACCCAGATGACAGCGCATCACAGGTTGGAGCTAGAAAGGATGCACTTCACAGCTCGCGTGGGTCTCAAGTCAGCCGAGCATCTACAACATCTAGAGTTTCCTCCACTCGTGCTAAACAGGAGGCAGAACACGCAGCCTTGCTGGAACGAGCCGCAGCATTGAAGAAAAGGCAAGAACTTGAGTTGGAGTTGGCCAGGATTAGGCAACATCTTGAGCTGGAAACAGCAAGAGTCAAAGCGGAAAAGGAAGAGTTAGAGTTGGAGACTGCATTAGCGGAAAGTCAAGCAAAATTAAAGGTGCTCAAAGAATATGAAAGATCTGAAGATGGTCTGAGCAGTTATGTGTCAATACAAAGATCGCAAGGTCGAGGAGTTAAAAAGGAAAGAGTTGGCATAATGCTCCCACAACAAGCTGATGTGAGTAGTCACGCTAATTCACAAGTGCAAAACTCACAGGTACCACTACTGTCTCATTCAGTCTCCACTCATGGGCTTAATGCTCACGTTGACAGAAGTGATGATCTATTGTCAGTCATGCAGAAACAGAATGTAATCACTGAGTTACTTGTGAAACAGCAGCAGTTGGCTCAGTTGCCATCAAAGGACATTCCTGTTTTTAAAGGTGATGCACTACAGTATAAGGCCTTCATAAGAGCCTTCGAACATGCAATAGAGCAAAAGACTGATAACGATCAAGATAAGCTGTATTTTTTGGAACAGTTCACTGCTGGCGAACCACAGGAGCTAATTCGCAGTTGTGTACACATGACTCCTAGCAAAGGTTACCGTGAGGCCAGACGGTTGCTACATAAGCACTATGGAGATGAGCTAAGGATCGCAAGCGCATTCATTGAGAAAGCACTCAAATGGCCGCAAGTGAAAAATGACGATGCAAAGGCATTAAATGCCTATGCTATGTTCCTGACTGGCTGTCGCAACACCATGGAGGATGTTGAATTTTTGGAAGAGATGGATAATCCAACCAATCTACGCACAGTGATATCCAAGCTGCCCTACAAAACCAGAGAACGTTGGCGCGTAGAAGCATTTGAACTCCAAGAAAAGAGGGGCAAAAGAGCAAGATTTGCAGATTTGGTGAACTTTATAGACCGCCAGGCTAAAATAGCTATGGATCCACTCTTTGGTAATATCCCAGACAACCGTGCAGCGACAAGTGGAAAGACTGACCAAAAGGAAAAATATCCAGCAAAGAAGGAGTTTCGAGGAAGCAGTTTTTGTCATGGTCCTGGGCCATGTGGGCCCAGTATTCTCAGTTCTTTGTATTCTCGTATTTCGTTCCTTATTTAGACCATGTCTTCTGAGTTGCCCTGTTGTGTTGTTCCCTAAGTGTTTTCCCTTCATGGCTTCTACCCCCTGTGTGCCCCTCTGTGTATCTGTGAGCCCTCGTCTCTCCTTATGTTTTATTCCATGTTTCCCCTGCCCTTTATGTCTAAGTTCTCCCCGTGCTCTCTCTCCCCCCCTGTGTGCCTTCTAGGTATTTATGAGCCCTCGTCTCCCTTTGTGGTTGTTTCATGTTTCCCCAGCCCGTTATGTCTGTGTTTTCCCCGTGCTCTCTCTCTCCTCCTGTCTGAACCTCTACATGTCATGTTCAGTTCACCCCGCCCTGTCTCGTTATGGTTATCTGTGTCACCTGTGTTCCCCGTGTGTTCCCACTTTCCTCGTTAACCCTCTGTGTATTTCTGTCTGCGTCTTCCCCTGTTCGGCGTCGCGTTCTCCCTCATGCTGTGTGTGATTCCCCCGTGTTTCCTGGTGAGCTTTACGTTAGTTTTTCCCAGTTTAGTTTTGTATCTCCCATTGTCTTTTGTCAGCAATAAAGCTGCTTTTTGAGTTCATCCCCGTGTGTGTGAGTTTTGCATTTTGGGTCCTCCTCCTGCCTGCCACACAGCCGAGCCATGACAGAAGAACGCGACCACAACATGGACCCAGCAGTTCACAACCCCTCCGCGGACCTGCAGGACGACGCGAACATGTCGGACCCAGCGACACAGAGGAGGGGGATCGTCCGGACAGTGGAGTCTCTCTGCGACAAGTGGCTGCACTGTTCCAGTGAGGAGGAACGAGAGGAGTTCGCCCGCCAAGTAGGGGTGTGCGTATCTGTGTTCCCCTGGTTATGGGAGACGCTGCACCCCCTCGTCAGCGACTTTCTCGTCTCCGCCCTCCAACTCCGTCCGCAGGAGCAGCGGCCCAGTGGGCGTGCACCTTCACCAGAGCCGTGCCGTTGCGCCGTTTCCCCGCTGTCTCATGAGCCAGTAGCGGTCAGAGTTGGAACGGTGAGGCTCGCCACAGACACACCTTCCGCCCGCACCCCGCCGGCTTCCGCGTCTTCACCGCGGTCTGGCCGCACGGCGTGGCGCACGGAGACAACGGAAGCCATAGACTTTGGCGAGGAAGAGCGGCAGCAGGTGTTACGGGCTTATCGGGAGGACGAGCTCCGGCGGAAACCCTGGCTCATCCCGGAGGAGGACCTCTCACCTGCTGCACAGCCTACCAGCCGCTCGCCGTCTCCGATCCGCTTAGGCTATTTTTCGCCTGCCTCATTTCTGGCAAGGATGGGGGCGGACGACGGGGAACTCACCACTACGTCACCCTCTGTGTTGGCGCCATCAGCGCCCATCGCGCCAGCTTCCTCTGCTCGAAGGAGGCGGCGCGCCCGCCGCCATAAACCGGACAATGCTAAGACTACAAAACATGAAGTGGACGGCGGGTTCATCTTTGATAGAGCTATTTTTGTCGACCCTGAGCCTGCCATTTCTCGGACAGTTTTTTCTGAGCCTGCTCCTTTTCCTGCTGTTTCTCCTCCCAGGTCAGTTCAGTTAGCTCCCTCGCAGCCACCCTCAGTTCAGTCAGCTCCCTCGCAGCCACCCTCAGTTCAGTCAGCTCCCTCGCAGCCACCCTCAGTTCAGTCAGCTCCCTCGCAGCCACCCTCAGTTCAGTCAGCTCCCTCGCAGCCACCCTCAGTTCAGTCAGCTCCCTCGCAGCCACCCTCAGTTCAGTCAGCTACCCCGCAGCCACCCTCAGTTCAGTCAGCTACCCTCCTGGAAGCCCCCGCTGCCTGGTATTCTCAGCATCGGCATCTTTTCCCGTCAAGATTTATCGCTAAATCATTCGATCCTCCCTTAAGAGAGAGACTGCATCCTCGCTGCCTTCACCCCAGTACACCAGTGTCACCTGGGTCTCCAGTGTCACCCCCAGTTCAGTCTCCAGTAGCTCCAGTGCCGCCTGTAGCGCAGGCCCCAGTAGCTCCAGTGCCGCCTGTAGCGCAGGCCCCAGTAGCTCCAGTGCCGCCTGTAGCGCAGGCCCCAGTAGCTCCAGTGCCGCCTGTAGCGCAGGCCCCAGTAGCAGTACGGTCCGCTGGTCAGCTTAACATCCAGCCAGGGGTCTCAAATCTCTCTGGCCCTGCATCAGCTCCTGCTGGGAGCTCGGATGAGCTCATCCAGGACTCTGCGGCTCCCACGCCGCCATCTACCTCGTCAGCTGGAGGGTCCGAGGGGCCCGTTCAGCCTCATGCCACGTCAGCTGGAGGGTCCGAGGGGCCCGTTCAGCCTCCTGTCTCCACTGGAGGGTCCGAGGGGCCCGTTCAGCCTCCTGTCTCCGCTGGAGGGTCCGAGGGGCCCGTTCAGCAACCTTCCTCGTCAGCTGGGGGTTCGGGAGAACCGCACCAGCCTCATGCCACGTCAGCTGGAGGGTCCGAGGGGCCCGTTCAGCCTCCTGTCTCCGCTGGAGGGTCCGAGGGGCCCGTTCAGCCTCCTGTCTCCGCTGGAGGGTCCGAGGGGCCCGTTCAGCAACCTTCCTCGTCAGCTGGGGGTTCGGGAGAACCGCACCAGCCTCATGCCACGTCAGCTGGAGGGTCCGAGGGGCCCGTTCAGCCTCCTGTCTCCGCTGGAGGGTCCGAGGGGCCCGTTCAGCAACCTTCCTCGCCAGCTGGGGGTTCGGGAGAACCGCACCAGCCTCATGCCACGTCAGCTGGAGGGCCCGAGGAGCCCATCCAGCCACCTTCTGCTACGCCTGGTCCAGCCTGTGCTTCGTCAGCTGCAGCCTCAGAGCCTTCGTCAGCTGCAGCCTCAGAGCCTTCGTCAGCTGCAGCCTCAGAGCCTTCGTCAGCTGCAGCAGCCTCCGAGCCTTCGTCAGCTGCAGCAGCCTCCGAGCCTTCGTCAGCTGCAGCAGCCTCCGAGCCTTCGTCAGCTGCAGCAGCCTCCGAGCCTTCGTCAGCTGCAGCAGCCTCCGAGCCTTCGTCAGCTGCAGCAGCCTCCGAGCCTTCGTCAGCTGCAGCAGCCTCCGAGCCTTCGTCAGCTGCAGCAGCCTCCGAGCCTTCGGCCTGTGCTTTGTCTGGTCCTGTGCCCACCGGGCCATGGCCAGCACGCCTGACACTGGAGAGCCGCCGCTGCCGCCTTCCGCGCGGCCGGCCCCCTGAACTGCTCCGTCGTCTCCTTCGCCGCCGCCGCCGCCTTCCGCGCGGCCGGCCCCCTGAACTGCTCCGTCGTCTCCTTCGCCGCCGCCGCTGCCTTCCACGCGGCCGGCCCCCTGAACTGCTCCGTCGTCTCCTTCGCCGCCGCCGCTGCCTTCCGCGCGGCCGGCCTCCTGAACTGCTCCGTCTCCTTCGCCGCCGCCGCTGCCTTCCGCGCGGCCGGCCTCCGGACCAGCTCTGCCACCTGTGCCACCCGCCTGGTCGGCCCCCCGACCGTGTGACCCGTGAACTCTTGTTCCTGTGGGCTCTGGGTCGGCCCCCTGGACCTTATTTTGACTATGGTCGTGTGCTCCCGTGTTTTCTGTTGTTTATTTTGTTTCCCGTTCTGGTCCCTCCATCCTGGTCCCCCGCCTCCCGCCCTGGGTGGGTTGTTTTCTGTTTTTGTTTTTGTTTCTCGGGTTTGGGCTGTCGGGAGCCAGCCCTTTAGGGGGGGGTGGTGTCATGGTCCTGGGCCATGTGGGCCCAGTATTCTCAGTTCTTTGTATTCTCGTATTTCGTTCCTTATTTAGACCATGTCTTCTGAGTTGCCCTGTTGTGTTGTTCCCTAAGTGTTTTCCCTTCATGGCTTCTACCCCCTGTGTGCCCCTCTGTGTATCTGTGAGCCCTCGTCTCTCCTTATGTTTTATTCCATGTTTCCCCTGCCCTTTATGTCTAAGTTCTCCCCGTGCTCTCTCTCCCCCCCTGTGTGCCTTCTAGGTATTTATGAGCCCTCGTCTCCCTTTGTGGTTGTTTCATGTTTCCCCAGCCCGTTATGTCTGTGTTTTCCCCGTGCTCTCTCTCTCCTCCTGTCTGAACCTCTACATGTCATGTTCAGTTCACCCCGCCCTGTCTCGTTATGGTTATCTGTGTCACCTGTGTTCCCCGTGTGTTCCCACTTTCCTCGTTAACCCTCTGTGTATTTCTGTCTGCGTCTTCCCCTGTTCGGCGTCGCGTTCTCCCTCATGCTGTGTGTGATTCCCCCGTGTTTCCTGGTGAGCTTTACGTTAGTTTTTCCCAGTTTAGTTTTGTATCTCCCATTGTCTTTTGTCAGCAATAAAGCTGCTTTTTGAGTTCATCCCCGTGTGTGTGAGTTTTGCATTTTGGGTCCTCCTCCTGCCTGCCACACAGCCGAGCCATGACAGATTTGCCACCAACATTTCCGCCGAGAACAAAAGACTGCAAAAAACAAACGTTAAAACTGAGAATTCAATCAAGACAGTGAGTGCCTTTGAGAAGCCATGTTTGTATTGTCAGCAGCCTCACACTCTTGCTTCTTGTGGCAAGATTAAGAATCAACCACACAAAGAACGTGTGGATTTCTTAAAGTCAAAGGGACTCTGTTTTGGATGTTTGGTTTATGGGCATCTCAGCAAGTTCTGCAAGCGCAGAATGGAATGTAAAGAGTGTTCACTAAAGCACCCAGACATTCTGCACATGGGGAAAAAAGAAAGTTCTGTGGAAGCAGAAAGGAAGGATGTTACTGATGGTAATGAGGCACCTTGTGCTCAAGTTCCTGTCAGTCAAGAGACTTGTGGGCTTACAGGGGCTGGAGAAGAGGAGTGTGTGCTCTCTATAGTACCAGTCAAGATTAAATCTAAAATGAGTGATAAATATATAGAGACATATGCCTTTTTGGACCCGGGAAGCACGGCAACATTCTGCACGGAAGATCTACAAAGGAAACTGAATGTTAAAGGAAAGCCTACACGGATACTTCTAAGTACCATGAGTCAAGAAAAACCAGGAGAACAGAAACTCATGAGCAGTTCTGTTATATCAGACCTGGAAGTGTGTGGGTTGGAAGATTCCAAGTTCGTTGACTTACCCAAGGTGTTCACTCACACTAGTATACCTGTGAGTAGTGGAAACATACCCAAGCAGTCAGACATCCAGAAGTGGCCTTATCTACATGAAGTGAGGCTACCAGAGATAGAGGCTAATGTAGACCTGCTTATAGGAGCCAACTGTGCAAAAGCAATGGAGCCATGGCGTGTCATTAATGGACAAAATGGAGGTCCTTATGCAGTGAAGACCACCACTGGTTGGGTTGTGAATGGACCCATAAGAAAAGAACTAAATGACTCAGAAAACAAAGAACCACATTTCTCAGTGAGCCGAATCTCCTTAGTAGAAGTTGAGAAGCTACTGGTCCAACAGTATAACATCGATTTTTCAGAACGTAATTATGATGACAAAGAGGAAATGTCACAAGAAGACAAACAGTTTCTACGAGCAGTAGAAAAGACAACGACCTTCGAAAATGGACACTATAACATTGGATTGCCACTTAAGAATGAGAATCTTCAAATGCCAAACAACCATTGTGTTGCGGAGCAGCGGATAGCATGTTTGTTCAGGAAGTTTAAGAAGAATCCTCAGTTTTTTGAAGATTATAAGTGCTTCATGGAAAACATCATCACCAGGGGCTATGCAGTTCCAGTGCCAGACCACCAGTTGAGCCGTGACGACAACAGAGTGTTCTATATACCACACCATGGGGTGTATCACCCGAAGAAGAGAAAGTTACGGGTCGTGTTCGACTGTACGGCTTCATACCAGGATATGTCTCTAAACAAGGAGTTACTGCAGGGACCGGATCTGACTAACACACTGGTGGGTGTTCTTTTAAGATTCCGTGAAGAGCCAGTAGCGCTGATGGCAGACATTGAATCAATGTTTTACCAAGTCAATGTACCAGAAAGGGATGCTGATCTTCTTCGTTTTCTCTGGTGGCCAGATGGCAAGCTGGATGAGCCCATGAAGGAATATAGGATGATGGTGCACCTCTTTGGAGCTACTTCCTCACCAAGTGTCGCCTCATATGCGCTAAGAAGAACGGCAGAAGATCACAAGGAAGAAGCATCTCCAGAAGCTGTTCAGACAGTCCTGTGCAACTTCTACGTAGATGACTGTCTTAAAAGTGTAGCTACAGAAGAGGCTGCAGTGATCTTTGTGCTCTGTGTACCAGTGGAGGGTTTACATCAGGGGTGCCCAATCCCAGTCCTCGAGAGCTACCGTCCTGCAGCTTTTAGATGCATCCTTGTTCCCACACACCTGAATCAAATGAATGGCTTGTTATCAGGCCTTTGCCAAACATGATGGCATGCTGAAGAGATCAAACCATTTGATTCAGCTGTGTTGGAGTAGGGATGCATCTAAAAGCTGCAGGATAGTAGCTCTCGAGGACCGGGATTGGGCACCCCTGGTTTACATTAACAAAATGGACAAGTAACAGTAGGAAAGTGTTGATGTCAATTCCTGAAGAACACAGAGCCAACGAGGTGAAAGATCTGGATCTTAGGCATGACACTTTGCCAGTTGAGAGAACTCTAGGTGTACAGTGGAACACAGAAACAGATAACTTCACTTACACTATAAGGTTGCAAGACAAGCCAATGACACGAAGAGGCATTTTGTCAGTCATTAATTCAATTTATGACCCTCTTGGCTTTCTAGCACCAGTCATCTTGCCTGCAAAGCTTTTGTTGAAAGATCTCTGTAAAGAGCAGCATGGTTGGGACAAGGAGATCAATGAAAAGCATGCAAAAATTTGGAAAAAATGGAAAGAAGACATTGTACTCCTCTCCAACTTCCATGTGAGTAGATGCCTAAAGCCTACAGGTTTCGGATGCACTGTTGTTGCGCAGTTGCACCATTTTTCCGATGCTTCAGATTACGCATATGGAACTGTCTCTTACCTGTTGATGGAAAATAGACAAGGCAAGAGACATTGTGCCTTTCTCATTGGGAAATCCAGAGTTTCTCCGCTCAAGCAAGTCACAATTCCTAGGCTTGAGCTGACTGCAGCAGTGATTTCAGTGAGGATGGACAGATTACTGCGACAAGAACTTCAAGTTCCTCTGCAACAATCAGTCTTTTGGACGGACAGCACAACTGTGCTTAGATACATTGATAGCGAAACATCTCGCTTCAAAACATTTGTTGCAAATAGAGTTTCACTGATTCGAGAAGCAACCAAGCCATCGCAATGGAAGTATGTGACATCGGCAGAAAATCCTGCAGATCAAGCAAGCAGAGGCTTAAAAGCAAAAGATCTGTTGGAAGGAGGTTCATGGAATCACGGGCCGAACTATCTTCTAGATGAAAACGAATGGCCAGAACAGCCAGTGAGAAAGAAGGAAAACCTTCAAAATGATCCAGAAGTCAAGACTTCAGCAACGGTTAATAATACTGACAGTTGAGGAAGGCATGGAACCAATGAAACGTGTGATAGACTACTATTCGGACTGGAATAAACTGAAAAGAGCAGTAGCCTGGATAGTGAAGCTAAGGAAGGTGCTGTGGATGTTAAAAGAAGAAAGAAAACAGTACTCAAAAATAGTCCAGAAAAACGAAAATGATCCTGAAAAGCAAAAGTTAAAGTTGCAAGGGCACATGAGGACATTTAAATCTGCAATGGGACAGAAAGCGCTTGCTTTGGAGGATCTTGAGGCTGCCGAATCAGTAATTGTTCGTTTCAGCCAGAAACAACATCATGGAGAGGAGATCAAAATCCTACAGAAGGGAGGACAGCTCAGTTGTAGCAGCCAGCTGTTCAAATTAGACCCAGTTCTTCGGGATGGGATGCTGAGAGTTGGCGGCAGACTCAATAAATCAGGCTTGCCAGAAAATGCTAAACAACCAGCAATTCTTTCTAAACACAGCAAAATCTCTGAAATCATTTTGAGAGACATCCATCAACGAACTGGTCACTGCGGTCGCAATTATGTGCTGGCACAATTGCGATGCAGATATTGGATTCCTCAAGCCAATTCGGCAATTAGAAAGATAATCAACAAATGTCAAACTTGCCGTAGGATTTCTGGAAGGGTTGGTGAGCAGAAGATGGCAGACTTACCTGAAGACCGTCTTCTACCAGACAAACCTCCGTTTACAAACACTGGTGTCGACTACTTTGGCCCATTTGATGTCAAGCGGGGCCGGGGTACTGTCAAAAGATATGGTGTCATGTTTACCTGCCTCACTCTCAGAGCTGTGCATATTGAAGTTGCAGACAGTCTTGACGCAGACTCCTGTATCAACGCGATTCGACGTTTCATCTGCAGAAGAGGTCAAGTTACCATCATGAGGTCAGATAACGGCACAAACTTTGTGGCAGCGGAAAGGGAGTTGAGGGAAGCCATTCAAAGACTGGATAACGACAAAATAGAAAGAGTCCTACAACCAAAAGGTATAAAGTGGATTTTTAACAGCCCGGCTGCTTCACATCAAGGTGGAGTTTGGGAGAGACAAATTCGAACAGTGCGTCGAATTCTCAGCGCTCTCTTGAAGGAACAAGTGCCAAATGAAGATTGTCTTCATACAATAATGTGTGAGATTGAAAGCATCATTAATGGCAGACCTCTCACAAGCGTCTCAGAAGACATAAATGACGTTGAAGCTTTAACGCCGAGCCATCTGTTGCTGCTTAAGTCACAGCCCCTCATGCCTCCAGGTGTCTTCAACAAAAATGATGCATACACCAGAAAAAGATGGAGACAGGTTCAATATCTAGCAGATTTGTTTTGGACCAGATGGACTCGTGAATATCTTCCACTTCTGCAGGAGCGCCAGAAGTGGCTGAAACCAAGAAGAAACTTCGTGGTCGGAGATCTTGTGCTGCTGGTGGACAGTTCTTCTCCACGCAACTCCTGGCTCATGGGGAGAGTGGTTGAGACGCTGCCAGACTCAAGTGGAACAGTCCGAAGACTGAAAGTAAAAACTAAAAGCAACATCCTGGAAAGACCTGTTAACAAGTTGTGTCTTCTGGAGGAGGCTTCATCCGAGCGATGAAGAGAAAGAATGTTTGTTCATGGACATTACAATTAGGTTGGCTCTTAATGATTAATGTGTAAGTTAGTAATTGTTTAGTTCTCTCGCCTAACCAATTAGGGGCCGGATGATGTAAGAGCCAATAGCTAGGTTTCATTTGACGTAGACGTGACGTCGACGTAAAGCGCGAAATTTGACTGGCGGTCGGAAGTGAAAAAGATAAGCGCAAAATCACAGACAGACAGTACGCAAAATGCCTATGTCCTGTTGTGTTTACGGATGCTCCAGTAGGTCGACCAGAGAAACTGATAAACGGTATTTTAGGGTACCAAAAATAGCCCAACGAAGAGGAGAAAAATGGAAAATTCTAACCGAAAAACGTAGGAAAAAATGGATTTTAAATTTACGTTTACAGTCGGGAGGAGCAGAGTCTGCCAATGCCCGTGTCTGCAGCGACCACTTCGTCAGAGGTAATGTTGTGTTTGCAAACGAACTTATTAGCATTAGGTTGTCGTTAAATTCTCGTTTACTTAGTGCTTTTAAGTTAGTAGTCTAATATTGACTTGATTGGGACTATAGGCTGCCCAAGTGCTTTGGATGACGAAGAGTCGGAGGACTGGGCTCCGACGGTCAATCTCGGCTACGAACGAAAACCCAGATCGGAATCAGTTGTCAAACGAGAGAAAAGAATGAAGCTTAAGGCAGAACAGCATCGATGTGCAGAGGCGATTTTGGATATGCAACAGACGGCTGAGAGCCCGGATTTGAGCCTAGTGACAGTGGAGAACAGGCTACTAACCCTGCCATACAATTGCAATGAGCTGCAATCACTTCTCCATCCTCCTTTGCAATTACCCAAGTCTTCAGAGGTGTCTCGTTAGACCGCTGAGAATGGTTTACCTTGAAACAAACAACTGTCACTCTAACGAAGTCCTAAGGATGTGGCATGTTTGTTGACGTTAAAGCCGCTACCGCTAACTGTTAGCGTGTTTAAGATAAAGCAATATAAGAACAAACACTCACCCTTGCAAACACCAAACTGTATCCATCACGGAGACGTTTTGTTCCAAGGTTGTGGACCCACCCGCTGACAAAAAAATTGTACGCCTCCAGACTCTTGAAAGCTTTCATTTGCTGCCTAGTGTAGTAAGAAGTTTGGAGGACCAAGTAGTTGGTGATATCCACAGCCTCGATAGTAGGCAAATCCTTTACTTCTGTGGTGTATTCGGACATTTTCAAAGAATACGGATCACGTCCGATATATTTTTTAACTATCTGTTTATATCTCTCCCGAGAAACGGGGTCTAAAGTTGCACAATAGCTGCTCTCCTGACTCTCCACAGTGTCCTCCATGTTTACTTCCGCCCTCCACTCAAAAATCGCGCTGCCTCCGCACGTCATCAGAACCACGTGACCGCAACCCAACTATTAAAGGTTAATTTTATTGGTACTGGTAAAATGATTAGAGGACAAATATATATGTTTGATGTTAAGAGTATAATTCTAGTTGATTTTAAAATACTGTTTGTTAAATGTATAGAATAGAGAAGTGCAACATTCTAAAGCGCTTTTTAGTATTTTGGGCTTCCGGCGCACTGTAGTTACGTAGTTGAGGAGTTGGATAAGCTGGAAGCGACACAGTTTTTTGACCGAGTCTTGCCATGTAAACTAAAAGTGTCAATAAACATATTGTTTGCAAGAAGGATACTTGGACTTGCTCGCGTTTCAATGCATGTTGCCGGACTGACTCCTAACGGCGGTACAGAAGAGTGAAATAGGGACGGAGTGCCGCCGCTACAACTGGGAAGGAGAAACTCCCTTTAAACAGGAGAGCCAGAGATTAATAACAAGAGTGATTCAGTGCAGAGAGGTCTATTAACACATAGTGACTGAAGAAACACCCAGTGCATCATGGGAATCCCCCAGCAGCCTACACCTATTGCAGCATAACTAAGGGAGGATCCAGGGTCACCTGGTCCAGCCCTAACTACATGCTTTAGCAAAAAGGAAAGTTTGAAGCCTAATCTTAAAAGTAGAGATAGTGTCTGTCTCCTGAATCCAAACTGGAAGCTGGTTCCACAGAAGAGGGGCCTGAAAACTGAAGGCTCTGCCTCCCATTCTACTTAAATCAGACGGCTCGATCATGACTTTAGCATCTTCAGTGTATCAATGATTTCATTTTAGATTTTATTCACATTGCCTTCTCATCAGTTACCAAAAACATAAAGCTTAGAGATAGGACTTCTTTGAGCAGTCTTGCATAGTATTGTTTGTAGGTATGCTGCGTGTATTTATTTACTCCTGCCCTGCCGTCTACTTTGGTACTGTACAGTGTGAATTTCACATATCTGGGAATAATAAAGACTATCTTATTGTATCAATCATCAGCTGTTGTTGTAATTATTTTATTGATATTGTTTCAGTGAGTCTCTTATGATGGCTGAGTGAAAATACTTCCCCCTGCTGGTTAAAGTCAAGTACTAGACACGAATAAAGACAGTTTTATTCTGATTAATTTTAAAATGATTCTTTTTCAACTCATATTTAAACTCTGAGAAACCCTGATATCAGCATTATTAGTCATTATTCATCATCACTAAGACATGATTGATACTTCTGATTCATCTGATCTGTTTCTTTTTTTAATTTCACCTTAATTTTACTGACCTCTTAACTTGCTGACTTTCATATTGAATAGATAACTAATGGGTTATAGGTTTTTGTGAAGGTGTTCTATTATTGTGTTTCCTGGAAATAAAAATAAACAACTGGCAGTCTGATTGGAAAGCTCTTTTTTTATTGATCATTTCAGTTTGCTGTGTCTGTGCTTCATACCATGGATAGTCAATAACTGATCAGATTTGATTGGCATTTGTTTTATCAGGTCAGCAGATTATTTACTTGCTGCTTCCACCATTCTTGCTCCTCTGGTCTCCATAATGATACAAGTAATGGAAGTTGGCTCGCATGTGCTGGGTTTCCATGGAAACCATCACTCTGCTCCTGTCTACAGATGTGTTAAAACCATGATGGCGAAACATCCCGCTCTGCAGCATTAGCTCCAAAATCTGACGGGATGTCGCTGCAAAGCAAGTCTGGAACACAGAGACGTTTAAATAACCTCAAAACAACAGTCGCCTCAAGGTGCTTTATATTGTAAGGTCGACCCTACAATAATAGACAGAGAAAAACCCAACAATCATATGACCCCCTATGAGCAAGCACTTTGGTGACAGTGGGAAGGAAAAAAACCTCAGGCAGAACCAGGCTCAGGGAGGGGCGGGGCCATCTGCTGTGATTGGTTGGGGTGAGAGAAGGAAGACAGGATAAAGACATGCTGTGGAAGAGAGACAGAGCAGGGAGTGCAATGCAGAGAGGTCTATTAACACATAGTGACTGAAGAAGAAACACCCAGTGCATCATGGGAATCCCCCAGCAGCCTCCGTCTATTGCAGCATAACTAAGGGAGGATTCAGGGTCACCTGGTCCAGCCCTAACTATATGCTTTAGCAAAAAGGAAAGTTTGAAGCCTAATCTTGAAAGTAGATAGTGTCTGTCTCCTGAATCCAAACTGGAAGCTGGTTCCACAGAAGAGGGGCCTGAAAACTGAAGGCTCTCCCTCCCATTCTACTTAAATCAGACGGCTCGATCATGACTTTAGCAGCTTCAGTGTATCAATGATTTCATTTTAGATTTTATTCACATTGCCTTCTCATCAGTTACCAAAAACATACCATAATTTTTCCAGGTGAACATTTAAAATGTATTATATAGGGGCTTTATTTCTTTCTGTCTCTGTCTGTTAAACTCAGTATATTTCAGGTTAGATTCTTGGTGTGAAAGTGTAAATAATGTAAGTAGAAGCATATCTAACTGTATCTGCAGCTCACCACGTTAGATAAAAGAAAAACAAAAAAATCAATCAATCAATCAAAATTTATTTATATAGCACATTTTAAAGACCGAAGTACACCAAAGTGCTTTCCAGTAAAATCATGATACAGATTTAAAAAAATCACAATATAAAATATAAATTACAGATATAAATAAAATAAATAAAATACAAAATAATTACATAATCTAAATGCAAAGCCAGATGTAAATTACCCTAGTTAGCCTTGAATGCCAGGTTAAACAAATACGTTTTTAGATGTGATTTAAAAGACTGAATGGAATCTGATACGCGAATATGAAGAGGAAGAATATTCCATAACCTGGGTGCGGCAACGGCAAAGGCACGGCCTCCTCTGGTCTTCAGCCGAGACCTAGGTTGCACTAAGAGCAGTTGGCCCGATGATCTTAGTGCCCTCTGAGGGCTATACAGACAGAGGAGATCAGTTAGGTAGTCAGGTGCCATATTGTTTAGGATTTTATAAGTAAACAATAAAATTTTAAAATCAATTCGATATTTAATAGGAAGGTTGCCGGAGGTTTCTTCCTGTTAAAAGGGAGTTTTTCCTTCCCACTGTCGCCAGAGTGCTTGCTCATAGGGGCTCATATGATTGTTGGGTTTTTCTCTGTATCTACTGTACAATATAAAGCACCTTGAGACGACTTTTGTTGTGATTTCAAATTCAAATTCAAATTCAAATTTATTTGTCACGTACACAGTCATACACAGTACGATATGTAGTGAAATGCTTGGACAACTGCTCGTGACCTAAAGAAAACAAAAAAGGAAAGTCTATGAATAAGATAGGAAATAAATATGCAAAATTAAAAAGGGTAAATTTAACTAGGAAGGAATAAAATATAAATTAAGGTTAAAAATGAAATAACTGTACAACACAAATTAGAATGAAGGGTAAATTTAACTGGGAAGAATAAGATAAAGATAAATATATAAATTAAAGTTGAAAATAAAATAACTGTACAACAAAATACACAATATAGAACTATATAAGAATGTATGAAGAAATCTAAATATAAATAAATATATACACAATAACAGCAGCTGTACAAGTATTAACTGGAAATGAAGAATATAGTGACCAGTGTTGTGCAAAAACAATGTCCAGAAAGTCCAGTGTGTGTGTAAGAACCATATGTGTGGGTCAGTACTGTGTGGTGGTGTGATTGAGAGACCGTATCGCCTGCGGGAAGAAGCTCCTCCTCAGTCTCTCTGTGTTGGTCTTCAGGGAGCGGAATCGCTTTCCTGACCTCAACAGAGAGAACAGTCTGTTGTTGGGATGGCTGAGGTCCTTCACGATCTTCCTGGCCTTGGTCCAGCACCGCCTGCTGTAGATTGAGTGCAGGTCAGGGAGCTCGGAGCGGATGGTGCGCTCAGCTGACCGCACAACCCTCTGTAGAGCTCGTCTGTCCTGCATGGTGCTGTTCCCGAACCAGGTTAAGATGTTTCCCGCCAGGATGCTCTCTATGGTGCACGAGTAAAAGTTCCTGAGCACCTTGGAGGGCAGTTGGAAGTCTCTCAAGCGTCTGAGGTGGTAGAGACGCTGTCGGGCCTTTTTGGCACTGGGGCCGATTTGGCACTGTATAAATAAAACTGAATTGAATTGAATCAAGTTTTAGCGTTATTTTGAAACGAGTATTGTTTATACAGAGTTTGTAATTGCAGAAAAATACTCCATCCGTTTTGGGCAAGTCATTTTTGAGGAGGAAGCTCAGAAAACCCTTTGGTGCTCAACAGGTAAAGAGATGATTCCTTTGAAACTGATCAGTCTCGTTAGTGGGTTTGAATGGAAAGGCTCTGCCTGAAATGGAACAGCATACATTTATCCATCCTTTTGCCACTGACTGTCTATATTTTAAAGCACGGACATGCGATATTGCAAACACAACATGTTTTCACATAAGTTAGATCCAACTTCAGTTCAAAGCAGATTATTACAGCTTCAGTGATTTAAGCTGACAATCCCAGTGCTCCTGTCTGGCTCTCTGAAGGTCCTGACAGCAGCAATCCCACCACAGTTTCTCCAAACTTCCACACTACTCACTGTTTTACTTTGTTAGGTCACGGTCTCCTGTTTAAGGTCAGGTCTTTCCCTGATTACACTCACACATAATTACTGTCCTTTTACATTTCCTGAAGGAAACATTGGATTATAATCTCCTCCTGCACTTTGTATTTGGCTTTAAGGAATCTTCTATAGAACATCTAAAGTCTGTGTCTTTACCTGAGGAACATCGACAGGTTCCAGAGGAAGAAGTGCTGTTAATCAGCTGATTAAAGTACCTGCTGATGTCATTAGATGTAAATCTGTTGATCTGTTGGGTGGTCATGTCACTTACGACTGAGCATACCACAGACGAGTTTTTCCTCTTTTTCCTCTTCTGTCTGATTTAAAAACTTTGCAGGAGAGTCTCAGTGTCCAGGTCAGAGTTTACAGGGGTCAGAGGTCACACACCTCAGAAGCTGACAAGTGTGAGCAGTCTGAATGAAGACAAGTGGCACACTGATTCTGAGTGTACTTTATTTTGAAAGTTTAACATACGGGAAATTGAAAAGAGCATGATCAGCAGACTCACATCTCAATAAAAAAAGAAAAACTAAAACAATAAATAACTGATCAGTATTTCACTATAAAATAAAAAAAAAGGTTCACATTTTACACAGTCAATAACATCATCATCAATGGGTGGGCTAATAGGAGGGGCTGGGTTGTTACTGCCTGTGGTGGGGCTAATATTGGCAGGGCGATAGGGGGCAGGGCTACTCCTGCAGCTACAATTTGTATTTACATGCAGTCGACCTGTCTGTTTAAATGTCACTTTAGAGACCACGCCCACAGTGATTTCACAATAACCGTGGTGACCACAACATAGTCGATCATTCAGCTGATCAATAAAGTCCTCACATGAAGAGTTTGAAGAACAAAGTTCAAATATCAGAAATACATCTTCATCTTTTCCACAAACACAAGTCAGCGTTCAGTTATACATCAGAAATGTTTGGAACGGTGAATCATTTCTTACTACAATCATCTCCTCTGATTTATTAACTGATTGGTTTCTCCTTGATCTCCGATTTGTTTGTGATTGGGTTCTAATTGGTCTCTGACTGGGTTTTCATTGATGTGACTGGTTTCACATGGATCTCAGATGGTTTCTAATTGATCTGACTGGGTTGCATTGGCTCTCCAAATGGTTCTGGATCTGACTGGCTACTCATGGATCTGTGATCCGATTTCCCATTGATCTCTGATTGGTTTCTCATGGATCTTTGATTAGGTTCTGAGGTTTTTGTCTCTCAAAAAAAAAGAAGAAGAAGAAAGCAGTCTTCCAGCTGACTGGTTGGTTGAGATCCTGAAAAACAACACTGTTCAATGAAAAATTGTTACCAGACCTCCTCTGAGCTCTTACATCACTTCCTGTGGAGAGACGTCTTCACTGGTCGAGTAACTCGCTAGACTAGCCGACTATTCTGCACAAAGCCTATAGGACAGACAGAGAGGGAGAGTGGAGAGAGAGAGAGACAGGTGGACAGGCAGGCAGATACGTTAGAACAGACAGAGTGAGACAGACTGCTGCTGAGAACGTCAGCTAACCCTAACACCACCATTTTATAGCAATAGTAATTAAAGCTGCAAGCAGCGATGGGAGGGCCCTCGCACCCCGCCCCGCTGAGCCATGCTGAAAACCTCCTATACCCACCAGGTGAAAACAGAGAATCCGACATAACCATATGTCACACTGTATATAGCATGCGTGGGAAACACAGACTAAACTTTCACCCAGATTGGATGATGGTTCTATCCTACTGCGTATTTCCTGTTCCCAGTAGCCGAAACTCTAAATATAGCTGACAAATAGCATATCACTGTGTTCAAGCCTAGACTATCATCATGCCTGTGAAGGTTGGGAGAAACTGGAAAACGTATCCTGGAGTTACAGCAGCGTTGTGCTTTGTGGTGAATGATAAAAACCCGGTGTGCTGCCATGACTGCAGCACTTCACAACAACTAAAAAGCTTCACAGTTTAACATCACCAGATCTTTTGATTCCACTCACCAAAGATCCCGTTGATCTGATCAGGGCCCTAGAAGGAGTTTGTTAAAGTACGAGGCCTGAAAATGGCAAACTTCCTGTTGGATTTAGAGTTGTATATATTGATGTTGCACATGAGGCTGCCAAATTTCAGACTCATACATTAAACATAGTGCAGAGACTGCGTGTTTGAAATTTTGCAGGGGGCGCTGCGGAGCCATTTTCCAACAAGTGTTTAGAGCTACAGACCTGGAAAGCGGACTCACATGGACGTGTGTGCCAAATATCACGAGTGTTCAAGCTTTCCAAGGCCCTCAAAAGCTGCTTCCTGTTTCATAGTGAATCGCGATGGCACCAGATCGCTCGGCTCAATGAAACTCACAATTTTCACAGTGAAACATCTTGAAACATGTCTGTAAGTGATAGCAAGTCTGTGCTTCATGGCGAAACACAAAAATTCACCATGCCGCCAGGGTCATGCCCACTGATGAAAGCTCACAGTTTTCAATGTATCCCAAGATCAACTCCTTAACCCAAAGTGCAGAACATGCAGTTTCCTGTTCCCTGTAGATGGCACTGTGACCAGTTTCAAATATGGCAGCTGAAATATGTTCATTTCAACAAACGAAATAGGCCCAGGTCTGTAGTTTAGACTGACCAAATATTAAGGTGAACCGATAAAATCCCCAGGAGGAGTTGGCAAAAGTGCCAGGAAATTGCCAAAATGGCATCTTCAATTCAAAGTTCCTGTTGGGTTTGGGTTTAATTGGCCCGCAGACTTCTTCGATCATCTCAACATGTTACACGTGTGTACCAAATTTCATTCATGCAGCTCAAACCATGTGCTGGTAGTACTATCCAAGGTGAGCCATTCCCGACTCTCTGTATGTCAAACCAATGAACCATGAACATTTTCGCCAGACCTGACGAACATGCAGAATTTCATTTGTTCTTGAGCAAAGACGTGAAATAATAATAAAGGGAGCAGACACTCGGGCCCTGACAGGAGGTGAACTGAAGTTCCTCTGCTGTTTTTATTCGTCTGAAAATAATCATGTTGATTTAAAAAACAGATTACAGTTTGAACTAAGTTTTTTTTTTTTCAGATCATCGATCAAGTGAGAAAATAATCAGCACATGAACCAATAAAGGTGAACTCTGGCAAGTTTATCAACGATAACATGAACATAAAACGCGAAACATAAAAAACGACAAACAGAACGCACTGAATGAATTGTGTAAACTTCAGCTGACTTCTGGTTTAAGGCATCATCTCAATTCATTAATTACTGTTTCAGCCCAACCCTGGATATCAATATAGTAGACGTATAGCACGATAACATCCTCGCCAGTGCTAACTGGCTAACAGTCCTCTCTGATTGGACGTATCACAAAGATCTGTTTACTCGTTAACAGAGAAGCTGCTGGATTCGAACAGAAAAAGGCAAAACATCTCATCCCCTTTTAAATGAGGTAACTATGACAACTGTGCCGGCGTTTGAGCGCAGTCTTCTCAAAGCCACAACAACCCCACAGTCCTCCCTGGAAAAGCTGCAGTCTGATGATCGCTTTCAGTCTGGCTGAATGAGAAAACGACAGTTCGGCCTCCAGCTGCGTCCACACTCGACGCAATTCGCTCATTGTGAATTACAGACACTTCGGGGCCCCGGGTGACTCCTTAGTCACTTAGTATCAATCAGTCGTGTTCTTCACTCACACTGGTAGTCACTTTATTTCCTGACTGGGAGGTAGGAAAAGTTTATCTTGGGTTTAACTCAAGATTCCAGTCGCTTATTTTGCCTGTAGTCGCTTGAAGTCGTGGAACGTCATTTGCTTTCTGCAGCCTGTTTGCCACGCCACTGCGATCGCTTCTAGTGTGGACGTAGTCTAAGCTAAAGGTGTTGTTAAGAGATCCGCTTTCAGATTATTTGTCACGGCAGTAATAACGTAATATAGACAAACTTTAATAATTCATTCTCACTGACATGCCTCCCTGAGCATCCTCAGGAAATCAACTATTGCAGCAGCTGCCAAGGCTATGCTAAAAGCTAAGGCCTGAGGTTATGGTATGCTAGCAGCTAACTTAGCAGAGAGTTGCAAACTTTAATCCTTAAACATGTCATCGTCTGGAATATTAAAACCGAAGTAACCAAACATTTGAAAAAGTCAACGTAAAAACTGAAATCTACAAATGACACTAATCCAGATTACCGATCCTTTTGTTTTTCTCCGTTTCAGACATTACTGTTCAGACTAAATATCTTTCCAAGTTAGCATTAAATTAGCATTACACAAAGAAAACTGATCATCATCGGTGTCTGATGTGAGCCTCAGAGACACACCTGCCCTGGAGTTGTACAGGTGTGTCACACAGCTCAAGTTTGGCACACAGACAGGCAAAGCACAGCAAGGCAGGCTGCTGTTACCATAGGAACTAGCACGGTGACATTCATGAGTCAAAGGTCTGAGGTCATGTGACCCGACCTGGTGTCAGGTGAGGTAATTTAAAGGTCATTGAGAGGTCATATGTAGGTCATGGCACCTTTGGCGCTGCTGTCCAGGAAGACTTTGATGTAAGAGGTTGGCACATATCCCTCCTCCTCCAGGTTCCTGCGCACTCGGGTCCAGCCGTCACCCTTGTCTTCTTCCACCACAGAAAGTAGCTCCCCCTCCAGCATCGACAGAGTGCCCTCATTCTGACCTGAGGATGATCAACAACATGCTGATACCACAGAGAAACAGAAGTGTTTCACCTGGACCACACCAGAGTGGCTCGCCAATCTCACAACCAATCAGAATGGATCATTGCTTGAAAATTAGATCTGCAAAATACACTTTGACTCTAACGTGGAAATCTGAGTCTATCTGAGGAGATTCATCTATCAACGAAGCTTGTTACAGGGAGATAAATGAACTTTTCTGGAGTTTTGGCGCTGGGCTGTTGGATTTCGGTGATTTATATGAAAACATGTTAACTATGTATTAATTGCATTGCATGTATAACTTGTGTGTATCTGGCTGAGGACGAAGCATGGGCTTTATCCTCAGCCCATTTACCTGTCTGCAGGTGTTTCTGCTGCTCAGTGTTTGTTGCTTCTCTCCCAGCCTGCTTCAGCTGCAACTTTCTTTGTTCTAAGAGGTTTCTAACATCCCAAAGGACTGATTGGATTTATAGTTTGTGACATTTATGAGATTTTACATGTCATTGTAAAGTGGAACGGCTGATGTTTAAATACCTTGAAATGGGTACAGAGACTTGCAGGTTCCAATACTTGGCAATGGTTCCTCATCGTCGAAGTCATCATCAAACTCTGAACTACGAGACTTAAAGTGAAGCTCAGCGCTGTGATCCTCAGTGTAACTGCCATCGGGACTGAGGAGCGTCAGGCAGAGACACAGAGAGGTGAGGAGAGAGACAGGTATGAAAAAAGGAAATCCCAGTAATGATGTCATTAATGGTCAATCATCGTCAGAAACTACCTCTCTCTGCTGGCTGGGCTGCGGTTGTCCAGCTGTTTGAGGCTGGTGCTGCCTGGTGTAGTTGCCTGGGAATTTAACCCACAGCCTCCGCTCTGTCTCCTGGTGCTGTGATCAGACAGCCTGCTGTCGGCCTCTGACAGCCACACCTGTGCGCACACACAGAAACACAATTTACAAAATGCACACGACATTACTGAAGTGCATTTTGGTGTTTTGCACTCAAGCCACTTTGTAACAGCTTCATTACTTTCCCCACAGTAATCGGGTGGGGCTTCCACAGTTTTGTTGTATATGTACAAGGACAGTTAAGGTCTGTTCTACAAAGCAAACAGACACATTGACACACACTGTGACAGGAAGTTGATCAAACTCAGCCCAGGGTGTGTGCTCAGTACAGAATGGATACGCTTTTCTCTCTTCATTTGTTGTTTCATTTCAAATGAATGAAAGCTCTCCGCCACAGCAATATTTTGATACTCAAGAGTTCAGCTTTGGTTGTTTTCACAGTGATCGACACTATCTGGGAGACTGTCAGTGTGGAAAAAGGAAATCTCTTCAGCAGATGGAAACCAAGTCAGAAGGAGGAAAATCATCTTGAGGAAGGAGGAATCCAGCAAACTGTTATGGAAATATAATTAACAAAGCCTACAGACAACAATGAGCTAACACCTTCTAATAAACACGAGCATGGTTGGGAGAGAGACGCCATGGCGTCCATGCTGACGGCAGTCTCTCTGAGGAGCCAGCCCTGGTTCACATACAGGCAGAAAAAAAGCACTCCACACTGCTTACACCCCTCGACCCTCTCCTCTTACAGGGTCACATAAAGACTCCTCTCAACCAGTCATGGGTTTGAAAAAAGAAGGTGGCTGGAGTCTGTGGTAGCCAGTGCAATCCTCTACACCGTTGCATGCTGGGGGAGCAGGCTGAGGGCCGCAGATGCCAACAGACTCAATAAACTGATTTGTAAGGCCAGTAATGTTTGTGGGGATGGAGCTGGACTCCCTTAAGGTGGTATCAGAGAGGCGAATGTTGTCCAAAATAAAGACAATGTTGGATAATCCGTCCCACCCACTCCATGACATGCTGGTCAGTCACAGGAGCTCGTTCAGTGAGAGACTGAGATTACCCATGATGCACCACTGAACGACACAGGAAATCATTCCTGCCTGTGGCCATCTCCCTGTACAACTCCTCCATCTAACACACTGTATATAGCTACACCGTTTTCGCACACACTCCTCTTCTTCTTCTCATTCAGCTATTTATCAATATGTGATATATATATATATATATATATATATATATATATATATATATACACATATGCATGTATATACATTGTATATACTGTGTCTATTTCTTACTTAGTGTAGTGTCTGTCTTTGTTACTGTTAAGCTGGAGCACTGTAACCAAAATCATTTCCCCTAGGAATCAATAAAGTATTCTGATTCTAATTCTGATTCTTTAAGTTTGTGAAGATCATCAAGGTGGGTTCTTCATCTTCTTCCTCCCAGGTCCCCTTTTGGGTTGCTTCTTCTTCAAATATTGATCATCATATGATGTGAAATAGAGTGCTGACGTCACAAGGACCAACCTACAGGACTAAGCCTAGAGCAAGTGGAACAATGTTTTGGATTCACTGTTGACGGCGTGTTTTATTCTTTTTTCAAACCATCAGTCTTCTCTTCCCAAAATCAGTAACATCCCCAAAGAGTGTCCCATCATCACTGATTTGATAAAGGCCCAGCTGGAATGTTTTAGAGCTTCCTTTACAAATCTGTGTTCCTTTGCTTTCCCTCCTCCGGTGCGACTCCCCTTGTCGGACATGATGGCCTGTGTGGCGGGGCGTGGTCTCATCCTGGGGGCTGGCACGGGTGCTGGAGCTGCCTGGACGTCAGCCACTCCCACGCGGTCGAGGGTGGTGGGTGTGGGTGGTGGCGGTGGCCAGGACCCATGCACGAGACGCTGCCACCAGCTCCCTCCATGTGGCCGCCATTTCAGCCACCATTTGGCCCAGCTCCTCCGCCCGGTACCGCGTCTGCCAAGCCCCCATCCCAGGTTCTAGCACCACTGTGAAATATTCACAGTTTCACGCTCTTCAGCATCTTCAGTAATACCGGCCGAAGCTTTCCCGTCACACACACTAACAACAACAGACCGACAGGACCCAGTTCAGACTTTAAGCCGGCGAGGCGTGATTGCTCAGGTGCGTCCCCCTCCCTTGCTGCTGCCCGTCACAGCCTGATTTTGGAAAGAGGTATTTCGCACTGGAGAAGGCCCCTGAAACCCACATCCTGATTTGCTCTGCTTCAGGTTGTGTTACTTTTGTAATGCTTATTGCTGTTTCTGTTGCTGTCGTGGCAAAACTGAGCCTTTTAACTAGCACATCCTCCTCTGGCTTAGTGAGCTTCCTATCGATAGGTTCTTCACCCACTAATCCAATTTCTAAGTCATAAAATAATGTGTGTACGTGCTATGTGTTTACAGAGACCTGGTTCCTCCTCAGCTCCTCCTCCAGCCTTTGCAGGTTCTGCTTCACTTCATCCAGTCGAGGCTCCAAACTGCTGGCATCGCCCATCTGAGGACTTCGTTCATAAACCTCCCTCATCTTCAACAAAGCGTCCCTGAAATGACACAGAACCATTAACACACATGCACACACACGCACAGAGTCCCCCACCAGGACCAACACCCGTCTCACTAATGAGACAGCACTTTGGATCAGCTCCAGACCCAGTTCTTCCTTTGAGCTAGCTCCACCTCTGGCGCCACTAAAAACATGAAACTCTGCTGAGGTTCGCTGATCCAGGGAACAGGTTCAGTTGAAACTGTGATATCAAACTCCAAAGAGAGCGTTAACTTACCATCAGTTACCATTGTAACAGACTCTGTGAACTTGACCTGCTCACTGAATCGGATCCACCCAATCATAGGCTGCCATGAACCAGATCAGAGTCCAGTTAAAGATTGGGACAGATACAAAACATAACAGGATCATGGATTCACATGGGATCGGGCTGGATCCAGTTCAGCTCTGGTCATTTCCAGGTCATCCTGTCCAGCTCAGTTCTGTTTCTGGTCACAGCGGATTATTTCGATCTGTGTTCCTGATTTAAACGTCTGACACTGAAGCAGCAAAAGTGTGAGCACTAGAAAGTTTGCTCTACAAAACCTGCGCTGGCAAACAGTAGAGGGGCTGTAATCAATTTCAGATCACATTAATGATTAATTGCACTACTGAACAATTAAAAACTATCTCTTAGGTTTATCTTAGATCTCAGGTTTAAATATCTATCCTTTAAATTAAGGGAGGAGACTACGGAGCGCACACATTCCCAGACCTCTGATGTTGAACTTCTACAACTGTGCCATCAGCAGCGTCCTGACGTATGGATTTCTAGTGTGGTTCCCCAGCTGCACCAAGGCCGACCAGCAAGCACTCCAGCGGGTGGTGAAAGAAGCTGGCAGAATTATTGGAACAAGTCTGCCAGAGATCAGTAATATCTTCCCCACTCGCTGTCTGAGGAGGGTGCACAGTATCCTGCGGGACCAACATCACCCTGCACGCCACCTTTTCCACCTGCTGCCCTCAGGGAGAAGGTACAGGTCTATACAGGCCAGAACATCCAGACTGGCCAACAGCCTGTATCCACAGGCTGTGAGGCTCCTGAACTCTGCCCCCCTCCCCTCTCTGCCCCCCTCTCACGGACAATAACCATATCCAACTTCTTAAATAGCACTGAACTGGTTTGCATTGGTGCATTATATCTTTATTCTCTCTCCCCCCTCTTTCTTAAATAGACAACCATCATATCTCACAGTACAATAATATTGAACGGGTTGCATTGTTGCATTTTGTCATGTTTCTCAGGTCTTTGTCTGAATGTCCTATGAACATTACCTGTCTTGTTCTCGTGTTGTTGCTAAGGATTGTCTCATTGCACTGAAGCCACACTGGGTTAAATATTTACACTTGGGTTTTAAGGGGTATTTGTTTTTTTTTTAACGGGTTGTACGGAAGCCCCAAACGCAATTTCATTGTTCTTTGACAATGACAATAAATAAATAAATACTTGAAATACTTGAAATACTTCTGTTTACAGAAAAAAATTAAAACCCACAGATTCCATTAAAGTGTATCTGATCAATTCATGCAGAAAGTTTGTTCTAAGAACATGACAAGACAATTACTCATGAGCACGCAACATTCAACATTTATTGTGCCATCTTAGTCATCTGAGAAACAGAAAAATCAGTGACATAGCTCATCAGGCTCACAATCCATCAAAACTCATAGGTTGCTCCCTGTGAAACAATAAATTTGAACTTGGTCTTGAGCCCAGTTTGGGTGAAGACAGATTGGGTGATTAAGTTTGAATAAATTCTGACCAATACTCTAGAAGCAGTAGCGATTCTTGTGAATTGTGGACAGCTGGTCAACAGAATCCTCACCATGGCATGAACTCATCAGACTTTCAACAGGATGAGATAAAAACTGTTAAAATTAACAACATAAAGTCTGCATTATTGTAATGTATCAACGGGACACTTGCTATATTAGAAAAATTATTCTTTACATTTGCAAAATGTTTAAACTTCATTGTGCTCAGGCACACCTGTTAGCATAAAACATGAAATATTAAAATAGTACAAAACCTTTACTGTTAAGTGACAGTAAAGATCAGTTTATAACATGTAGACATCAAACTCTTGTATTTGTCTTCATTTACAACTGCAACAAATTCTACAGAACCAATTGCTCTGAAAATGAGTACATGCTTCTGAAACATTTGATAATATGAATATTTCAGAAACATCGTTTGAGTCTGCTCAATTGCAAAACAAAGGAAAAACTACTGACTTGCATGAGATAAGCATGTGCAGAGTCCACCATTGTATTGTTGTTCACATAAGTTTCTTAAACCATGAACAATGGAGTGATTGTCTAATCTGGAATGCAAAGTCTGGTCATTTATTGATATACAAAAGTGAAAATGGGAGCTTGCAAGTATAAAAAAAACAAACAGTAAAATAAAAACTGTCCTTAACACTAAGGCAATTGTATGCTGTGAGCATACAATTACAGTTCTGCGTGGCTTTCCGCAAGAGTCTGTTTCTTAGACCATGCACAAGTGAGGAGCACTGCCTTCCACCAATGTTCAATAGGATGTTCTGAATGACTTCAAAGGTGTCCTTAAGTTCCGTTGAATAGTCTATGTTGAGGGCAAAAAGAAGGCCCATCGGCATGGAAATGACACTCGAGACATCCCTCAGATTAGACAGGATTACTGCCGCCTCAATGACAACCAACACATCGATGATGTCTTCTTCTTTCACCATCACAATGCCAACCTTCATCCTCTTAGTAAATGTGTCTTCAATACCCGTCAGCTATGAAAGGGTTCAAAGACAAAAAAATAATATACACAATTACAAATACACAATAGAAGAAGAGCCATACTGATGCTTTGGATGATGCTGATTGGCTTTGGGTAACACTTATTAGTTGTTAAAAAATTTTCAGAATGAGATATGCACCACCATGTTACAAATCCATTTCTTGCTTTAAACAAAGACCATGTTCATAAATAACAGAGCATGTCTTCAATTGCAGAATGCAAACAAAAATGTAAATTTAAATTTACTTATTCGAAATATTGGCTGTGCTCTGAGCCAAATGTGACTGAGAATACATGAAATGTGCAAACTGGAGCTAAACTACAGGATCAGAATGTGGCTCCACAGACAATGCTTCTTTAATCAGTAAGAGTTTATTTTTTCCCCTTATATTAACAGCATGAAAAAAGAGCATATAGACATGGATGGACAGGTTGCATAACTGGCACTGAATATCAGCATCCACCTTTACCCAGCTGTCCAATGACTTTGACTCTCAGTAACCTTTAATTGCTTACCCAGTTTACACAGTCTCTTTTCCAGGGTCCAGGACATTTCACCAAAGTATTGCCCCCCACAGCTGTAGCAGCCACTGCAACCCCTTAAATATCCTAATATCTCTGGCATTACAATATACAATGTGAGAAATCAAACACAAAGCAGAACAGTACAGCAGCGAAATGTCAAAGACCCTGGTGAAGACATGAATAAACACAAGAAACTAAGAATATAAATGCTAGTTTGTCAGTTAGTTTCTCTGAAACCCAGACCAAATCCAATGTCACAGATCTCATAATAACACATTTGGTGAGGAAAAGCATACATGTAAAAATTAATCGCTAGATTCATCAATTAGGAAAATCATCGCTTTGCCCAGCCCTAGTGGGGAGTACAGGCAGAATTTTTTTTAAATGCTTTGAGACTCAAATTTAAGCAAACCATCATCTGAGGCCCATTAGAGAAAACACAAACACACAAAAGCAAATAAACAAAAAGATGCACTTTACCTGCCGTTCAGTGAACAATAAGCTCTGTCTTGAAATATTTTAAAGTAGAATGAGTGTAAAAACAACTCTTATGTGATGTAAAACTTTAGTAAATGTGGGATGTAAAAGAACACTGATTAAAAGTAACAATTTTCTTATTCCTCAGATGTTTACCTTGATGAGCAATATACTGCCTCAAAGTTACACAACAGGCTTTTTACATTAAAGCCAGCAAGTCCATTACATACTCCTTCTGTGACCACATGATCTCTTAAATTAACCTGTAAGGCTTTTTTAGATCTGAAATACTGTCCACATTCTGTGTATGTGCAGGGAAGTGGACAGCAATTTCCACAGAAAAGTGCAAAGTTTGCAAGTCCACCTCATTTAAATGACAAAAACAGATGTGATCATCTAGACCTGTGAAAATAAAGTACCCTGACACTAAAATCGTTATATCATTTGTTCTACAGAGCTATTAAATTACAATATAATCTGTGGTGTTTCCAGTATGAAAAAACCCCCACAAAAGGTAACTTACCATTTGACTCCATTGGCAAGAACAAATGCCCGGCATCAAGTTTGGCTTCACAGATCTAAAATAAGTAAAATAAAAATATATGTTATAATTGTATTGTTGTTGCCATTTATGCTGTTTGCTAATTTTCTGACATATAAACAATGTTAGTTTTGTTACAATACGGGGAATGCAGTTAAATTAAAAGTTAAATTATGCAAACAAACAAAAAATCAGAAACAACCCAAGGGACTTCCAAAAATCAGTGTCTCTGATGCCAATTATTTTATCACTACAACTCTTTTAGTATGGAAACTCACACAATTTGGTCAAACTGATCACAAGAGTTCAAAAATAAGTTAAAATGGAGCTGTTGTTAAGCATTAAGCATTTCAGGGTAAGAAATAACTGCACAATATAATTACTGCAAGAAATAAACACACTGGAGGACTATCTGATAAAAAACTAATATAATGCTGGTCTGTAGATCATATTGTAACGATGGTTAAGTGTTATTGTACAGTGACATGTTGGTGATCTCTGCACACTGTTGTTGTTCCTTTAAGATTCATGTTTGGTTGTGGTGTACAGGAAGGGGTGGGTGGGACCTGGTTGTTCTGTGTGTGTGCCAGGCTGAAGAGAGGTGGAGTTCGAGAGCGCTTCCCCCTGAGTTAACAACCCGCTGGCTTATGTGCCAAATAAACGGACAAACTGAGACCCCAACCGTCTGGTTCTTGTGAACGTTACAATATTTTGTCTCAGTCCTCAATGCACTTTCACAGCTTAGCATGCAGCAGTAAATAACAACTTAAGTGATTACATAGGAGTAAACAGATAACAACAAGCACAGGAGTCCTGCCAAATAGTTCTTTTTGAACCCAGCCAGTTATTGGAAATATTACCAAAATGAACTTCCACCAAAATACAACAGCCTGTGAACTTCAAAGAAATTTACAAGTACAGAGACAATGTGAAATAAGCTATATTAATTAGCTGAGTTAGCTTGCTAATATCGCAACAGTGGTTGAGTGTACAACCTTAAAGCTAGCGGCACAATACTTTTGATTTGGTCAGTGCTACCCATAAAAAGGCCATATTTCAGTTTATTAGGTTAAGTTTGGTCATGACACACAAGCTGGACCTTGTCGGCTAAAGTTATATTAGCTAAAGCAAAGATTTTGGTAAAAGAAAAAAACACACATCATGCCATAAATTCAAAACATGTTCCAACTTTTGTAGCTCTCTTTCCTTGTAATTATAACCAATGTTACTCACCTTGAAAGCAGATTCCAAAGAAGACGATTAGAAAATGTCCAAGTAAAGTGAGCATGTCGTTAACCGCCAATTCTCCATGATGCACCTCGATAGCAGTCACATGAGGCAGTTTTGAATCCTGCTGTGCTCAACTTCCCCATATTGTCAAGTTCACATAAGTTGCTGATTTAGCTGGACATGAGTTTTCGAGTCAGCTTTTTTTGGTGTAATTGGGACATTTTTAACTTGTAATTTTGTGCTATAACAACAACTTCAGTCATCTATCATCAAACTGATATAGAATAATATGTTACAATAACAAACATCTAGAATTACATTTTACAGTGTAATCAAACCTCTGTAACTTTGCTCTGCTTCACTTCAGCAGCATCAGGTCATGTTCACATGTTGATTCATGGTTTTCTGCTGTTTTTGTTCTACTGCAGAATATTGGTTATATGCTATAAAAAGCCAGGCCAGGAAAATCTGCTTCACGTTTTTCTGTTTTATCCTCAGTGACACAAAGAGATCTGCTGTGATGTTCACACCTCTGATAAAGTCTCACAAGTTTTTTTTATAGATCTAAAAAATATGGAGGTGTGGCACCCCGAGTATTTTGAGCATCAAGAACAAGTCTGAGATGCGTTCCTTGTGTGTTCATGTACAGCGCCCCCCCCCATATCATCTTTTTTGCTATTTGTTGTGACACTAGTTTGCATCATAGCACAGAGGGAAAAGCTCATTTGCTCCCACCTGATGTGATGTTTAGGTGGGAGCAAATGGGGCGATATTTAGGTTCGCCAGTAGGTGGCAGTGGCGGTTCAAACGGGTGACTGGCAAAATTATCCCTCACAAAAGTAACGCAGGCCAGTTTTTGTAATGGAAGCCGTCAATAACACTGAACTGTTTTGCTGTGTTTCAGGTGATAGCAATATACAAGCACTACATATATTTATGTAAAGTTTGGAGTGTAATTCTTGTTTTATATGGTAAGTGAATAAGAGAGTTGTTTCAAGTTATTCGTGGGTAACGCAAATAACGTTTGTGCGCTAGCTAAGTCACCACCTCATACTGTGACTTGTACTGTAAGAGTGCTGCTGTGATGTGGTGCTGTGTAAATAACACTGAGTTGAACAGAAAATGGAATCAGATCAGTGTGTGTGTCTGTGTGTGCGCGGTGTCTGTGTGTGTGTCCGTGTCTGTGTGTGCGGTGTCTGTGTGTGTGTGTGTGTGTCCGTGTCTGTGTGCGCGGTGTCTGTGTGTGGGTGTGGGTGTCTCTGTGTGTGTGTGTGTGTGTGTGTGGGTGTCTGTGTGCGTGTCTGTCCGTGTGTGTGGGTGTCTGTGTGTGTGTCTGTGTGTGCGCAGTGTCTGTCTGTGTGTGTGTGGGTGTCTGTGTGTCTGTGTGTGTGTGTGTGTCTGTGTGTGCGCGGTGTCTGTCCATGTGTGTGTGTCTGTGTGTGTGTCTGTGTGTGCGTGTCTGTCTGTGTGTGAGTGTGAGTCTGTGTGTGTGTCTGTGTGTGCGCAGTGTCTGTCCGTCTGTGTGGGTGTCTGTCTGTGTGTGTGTCTGTGTGTGCGCAGTGTCTGTCCGTCTGTGTGGGTGTCTGTCTGTGTGTGTCTGTCTGTGTCTGTGTGTGTCTGTGTCTGTGTGTGTCTGTGTGTGTGTGTCTGTGTGTATCTGTGTGTGCGTGTCTGTGTATGTCTGTGTGTGTGTGTCTGTGTGTGTGTCGGTGTGTGTGTGTCTGTGTGTGTGTCGGTGTGTGTATGTCTGTGTGTGTGTGTCTGTGTGTGTGTGTCGGTGTGTGTGTGTCTGTGTGTGCGTGTCTGTGTGTGTCTGTGTGTGTGTGTCTGTGTGTATCTGTGTGTGTGTGTCTGTGTGTGTGTCTGTGTGTGCGTGTCTGTGTGTGCGTGTCTGTGTGTGTGTCTGTGTGTGCGTGTCTGTGTGTCTGTGTGTGTGTGTGCGTGTCTGTGTGTGTGTCTGTGTGTGCGTGTCTGTGTGTGTCTGTGTGTGCGTGTCTGTGTGTGCGTGTCTGTGTGTGTGTCTGTGTGTGCGTGTCTGTGTGTGTCTGTGTGTGCGTGTCTGTGTGTGTGTCTGTGTGTGCGTGTCTGTGTGTGTCTGTGTGTGCGTGTCTGTGTGTGTGTATCTGTGTGTGTCTGTGTGTGCGTGTCTGTGTGTGTGTCACCTCTGCTCGCGCTCTCTCTGTATCTCCTGGTTGATGTTAATGATGCGGCCCTGAAGTTTCTTGCGTCTCTGTTCAGGAGGAAGATGGCTGCAGTCGGCCGGACTCGAGCCCTGCAGCATCAACACACTCGTTAAACATCAGTAAGTCGAAGGCTCAAACACACCTGGACGTCTCTGACAGGTGAGATACTGACCAGTTTGAGTGACAGCTGTCCGGTCAAAGAGGCGAGCAGAAAGAAAGACAACAGATGTCATCATGAATGTGCCAGGCGACTATGTGTGCGTGCACAACAGCTTGCACTGCAGCAGTTAGTGTAGGAAACAGTACGTAGTAGACAGTGCCTAACACAATTATTAGTCATAAAAACTCAAACAATTTAGAAATTTGTGATCAATGTGTTTGAAACTATTTTTTATTTTTTTAGAGAAATTGAATCAGTGTTTTAAAGCTGCTAGGGGCGACCGTGGCTCAGGGGGTTGGGAAGCGCATCTGTAACCGGAAGGTTGCCGGTTCGATCCCCGGGCTCTCTGTCCTGGTCGCTGTGTCCTTGGGCAAGACATGTTACCCTACCGCCTACTGGAGTTGGCCAGAGGGGCCGATGGCGCGATATGGCAGCCTCGCTTCTGTCAGCCTGCCCCAGGGCAGCTGTGGCTACAACCGTAGCTGCCTCCACCAGTGAGTGAGTGAATGAATAGTGGCATTGTAAAGCGCTTTGGGTGCCTTGAAAAGTGCTATATAAATCCAATCCATTATTATTATTTGGCAATCAAATAAACATCTGAGTGTCATTTGGTTTCTTCATCAATTATAAACATAATAATGATGATGATTATAATATTGTAGCATTAAAATATCACGTAGATTAAAGTGCATGCTGCTGGATTAACCATCACAGAGACATAAATATGACTTTAGTTTGTGGTGTAAACCTCACAGCAGCTGGACTCCAATATGTGTTATAGTATTTAAGATATAACGTAGTATTTCATGTAGTACAGTATGCAGTACATCTTGTACCCCTCTCTTGAGGCTGCGCAGACACTGCTTCCTGGTTCTGTAGCCAGAGGTCATGAGGTCATTCAGCCGCTGTGTGATTGGTTCTCGGGTGGCTGTGGCTGTGGGTGGGGACTGGGGACTGTTGGCCATGCCCCCGGGTGAAGGAGAGGTTGGGGGTGGGGGTGGAGGCTGGCGGGGGGAGGACAGGAGGGTCAGCAACTGAAAGGAGAGAAAAGGACCTGAGTACAGCCAGGTGATTCCTCCAGGTGTGTCTCATCTGCACCTTGTGTGTGTGTGTGCGCGTATACCTTGGTTTTTCGGATGAAGGGCCACAGCTTTCTGCTTTGTCTCCGCTCCTCTGTCCGGTTGTCGAGGTAACTGGATTCAGAGATGCTCCGCCTCATGGTGGCGCTGTAGTCTTCAAATTCGACATCACCCGGGGGGTCGAATCCTGATTTATACACCTCCACCACCTGACGGGTGTCCTGAAAGGACATTCACCACATAACATCAGCTAACCTTTGACCTTTACATCCCATATTGGCGTGTTTATGAAGGCACATTTTGGAGTTCCTTCATTAGAAACATATCTGCAGATGCACACCCTCCCGCACCTCAGTTAGAAGGTTAAAGGTCAAAGTTCATGACAGCAGAGTAAGAAAGCTGGACTTTTGTCAAAGCCGGGAAGGCTCCTAAAGACCGCTGCCTAAGCAAAACCCTGTAGTGATCCCATACATGTCAGGAGTATCGGAGCAGCTGAGACACACTTTTTCTAAACACGACGTCTCTGTGATTTAAACACTCAAAACACGCTGCGCCAAAAACTGGTCGACCCCAAGGATCATGGTGCACGCTGTTAAGTGCAGGAGGATTGCCAGGATTTATACATCGGGGAAACCAAACAACCTCTGGCGGAGAGGATGGCACAACACCGAAGAGCCACCTCGTCAGGCCTGGACTCTGCAGTCTGTTTACACCTACAGGCCAGTGGACACTCTTTCAAGGATGAGGATGTAACATCCTGGACAGGGAGGAACGCTGGTTTGAGGGCAGAGTCAAGGAGGCCATTTACGTGAAAAGGGAAAGACCAGGGCTAATGCGCACGCAGCGACCGGCAGTGAGTGAGAGCTTGGCATCCTAAGTTTTTACGTTTTTAAGTTCTTATCGTTTCTTTTTGTTTCTATCGCTGGCATGTGTTTTGGTTGAAGGAAGTGACAGTTTTCTTACAAAGTGACGCTCCACAACAGTGAGAACGTCATGGATTCTTTTTTCTTCATTGTGGTTGGATTTCTACTGTGCTGGCTTGTTTCCGATGATGTGGGCGAGGCCATGAGTCAGCTGAGGATTGTTTGCTCCCGCGACGAGCTGTTACAACTTAACTTACCGTATGATGGTAAGGACCTCACCTCATGTATGCCGGATTTTATACATAGAGACTCTAACAGAACGAGTGAGAAGAGGAAAAGAGGGAGACGTGGAGGTGTTAAATTGCGTCTGAGGAGACAACAGGTCAGTCGGTTTCCCCTGCCGTCTGTTATCCTTGGAAATGTTCAGTCTCCTAGGAACAAGCTGGATGAACTCCAGGGAAACGTCAGGTTCCAGAAAGACTTCAGGGACAGCTGAGTGATGGTTTTTTCCGAGACATGGCCGACGGAGCTGGAGCTGGACCAGGACCAGGACGCCGATTTTTCAGTTGACGGTTTTGGAGCTCCCTTTCGCCAGGATCGGGATGCACGGGTAACAAGGAAATCTCAAGGAGGGGGAGTATGCTTGTATGTGAACAAACGTTACTGTAGCGCTGTGACTGTTAGAGAGTGTATTTGTACACCAGATGTTGAACTTTTATCCGTGTCGCTGCGCCCTTTTTATCTCCCTCGTGAGTTTCCACAACTTTTTATTACCATAGCTTACATTCAGGGCTCACCCCGCCTCCACCTGCAGCATCATCTCAGACGTAGTGCAGAAGCTGCAGGCGCTCTCTCCTGACGCCCAAACTTTATAATGGGGGACTTTAACCATGTCTCTCTTGAATCAACTTTGGGCAATCTGTATCAATATGTATCCTGTCCTACCAGACGGGATAAAATGTTGGACCTTTGTTACGGATCGGTGAAGAATGCTTATAAATCCCTCCCGCTTCCTCCTCTGGGATCTTCTGACCATAACTGTGTGCATCTCAGTCTTAAAACGAGAGAAGACAAAGACTAAGGATGTTGACATATGGTCAGAAGAATCTGTGCTTACAGATTGGGAAGTTTTTATTCAGTCTTGTGGAGATGATCTCGACGCTTTGGTGGATGTTACTAGCTCTTATGCAATATTTTGTAAAGACATGATTATACCCCGTAAGCGCGTTAAAGTCTACGCTAACAATAAGCCGTGGGTCACTAAAAGCGTCAAATCCTGTTTAAGGAAAAAGAGACAGGCCTTTAAAGAGGGGGCTGTTACTGATTTTCAGACAGCCACCAAGGACCTGAAAATCGAGCTCTTGAAAGCAAAACAGAACTACAAAAACCTTCTTGAAAGCAAATGTGCTGCAAAAAATTTTGGGTCTGCCTGGACTTGTATGAAAACCATAGCAGGGTTCCAAAATCCCCAGAGCAGCAGTCAGATCATCTTAGATGGTTTTAATTCAGACAGAGATTTGCAAACGCTTTAAACATGTTTTATGCTCGTTTTAGTTCTTCTGATTTCAGCGAGGATATTTCTGAACTGAAACAGAAACTGAGAGATACTCAGCACTTTATCATTGAACTCAGCGATGTTAAAAAGGCCTTTCATACTGTCAATGTGAACAAGAGCCAGGGTCCTGATAATATTAGTGGCCGCCTAATTAAATCTTGTGCTGATGAACTCAGTCCTATATTTCAGGTTATTTTTAACAAATCCTTGCAAACACAACATGTGCCCTCTCTTTGGAAAGAAGCAGTCGTGGTTCCTGTCCCTAAATCTAGTCGTCCAACAATTCTAAACGACTTCAGGCCTGTTGCCCTCACTTCAGTTGTCATGAAAGTCTTTGAAAAAATCATCAGAAATGTGATTATGAAAGAGACTGAACATCAGCTGGATCCAATGCAGTTTGCATATAGGCCCAACAGAGGAGTGGAGGACGCACTTTTGACTTCACTAAATCTGATTCTTAAACATGTACAGAGTAAAGGGACTTTTGCAAGACTTCTTTTCATTGACTTTTCTTCGGCTTTTAATACAAAACAGCCCCATATTTTAATTAAAAGACTTTTAGATCAGTTTCGTTCTTTTATTTTGTCCTTTTGTTTGGTGGCATGGTTCAGTCAGACCTCTGTCACAGAGAAAAACTCTCTGAATCAGATAGTGAGATGGTCCAGTCGTCTGATAGGTGAGCCACAGTCTTGTTTAGCCTCCCTGTACTCCAAGCAGGTACAGAGGATGGCTTTATCAATCCTTAAAAATGGTTCCCATCCTCTAAGGGGTGAATTTCAGCTTCTTTCCTCAGGACGGAGGTTTCTATTTCCGAGATGCAGGACAAAGCGTTATAAAAATAGCTTTGTCCCCGTTGCTGTCACTGAATTAAATAAGAACTGTTTTTGATTCGAAATATTAAATTACTATATATGTGCTACAGGGAGGTTTATATCTTTATTAGGTATGTTTGTTTTTGAAGGGATGCCAAATGCTATCATTTTGTCTGTAAAGCAAATTTACCTTGCCTATGGGTATAAATAAAGTTACCTTGACCTTGATCTCTGTATCCAGGAGGGGGCCTAAGGGTACATCTGTCACCATCTTACAATTCTGTGATTGCAGCCATTCCCCAACTCTCTGTGAATGGTAAATGATCATAAACTGACCTCACAGCCCATTGTTCATTCAGTGCTGCTAGTGTCAGTCATTGTGCAAATGTCCTGTTTATAAGGTTGAAACCTGCAGTCAGCTGAGACTGAAGACGTCATCTGATGATGATGAAACATTTCTCTCACTGAACAGAACCAGATGGACAGAATCAGCCTTTTGAGATTGAACAAGTGTGGCTGTTTGGAAGGAGAAAGCCTCTCCTCTAAGAAGAGCGTGGCAGAATTGGGTTAGGATTGCAAAGCTGCATCAGAACAAAGCACAGGACTTCTGGAACAGACAAAACCAGAGTGGAAGTCGGAGAACCCAGAGACACGTGCAAACTCAGCACACAACCTGGCCAGATGGTGGCGTTAGATATTCCCTTTCCACCCGCCATGCTCGCTGGCGTGTTTCTTGTGAGTTTACTCATCTAACCAAATTCAGTCTGAAGGGTCGATGGACTCAAGGACATCAACACGGTCACATCGGAACTTCTAGGGAGAAAACTAGATATCCAGATGTGCACATGGAAATAACCTTCAGGGCAAATTAGCCTAATCTAAATCAGGTGTTTGGTTCTGTGGGCAAAGTCCCGGGACTCTCACCTTTCTTGGCTGTATGCTTTCAGCAGCTTCCATCATGGCGTCCAGACAGCGGCTCACAACAGGAAGAACTTTTCTCTCAGCCTCGGCCAACGAACGCATCGCCTCCCCAATCCTCTCGATCCGCCGCTCCTCCATGTCCTGGATACGCTGCAGGGCAGAGGCACATGCCTGAGTACACATCGCCACACTCACTGATGACATCACTGCATAACAGGAAGTCCTACCTGGTAAATTACTGGTACCAGTGTGTGGTAGTGCTGGTGCTGATCCTGGTTAAACTGGTTTAAACTTGTCACGTAGTCTTTCCTGGACTCCTCAGCAGCTTGTTGTTTCTGCTGAGCTGTCTGACGAGCCTGAAAACAGAGAAAACTTTCACACCGACGATTGCCAACGGGAGACGACTCAAAATATGCTTATCAGTGAAGAAGAGACGCACCTTCAGCGAGCAGCGCTGTGATGGACGGACAGACAGAGAGAGACACAGGCAGACAGACAGGACTAAGTATGATGTTAGGGATTAAAATGGACCACAATCAGCTGTTTTATTCAACCCCTGGGTCATAGTTGATAAATAATGTCCAATCATATCACTGCAGGGGTGCTCAAGCTTCGCCCACACTCCCCCTGACAAGAGCTTAGTGTTCTGACCTTCTCTCCATCCGTTTTATTGTCCAGGTCGATTTTGTCGGAGACGTGCTGAGCTCGCTCCGCCTCCTTACAGTCACGTTCGAACCGCCGCTTACTCTGAAAAATAAGTAAAAAAAACCAACAAACAAACAAAAATAAACAGTCCAAACAAGTTTCCGCTTCTACAGAGTTTGGGGTGGGGACAGTGTGTTGGTGGGCAGGGGCAAAGGTCACTTACAGACTCCAGCTGTTTCCAGGAGCTCTCAATGTGCTGCTGTGCACGGCGGCCATCTTGGAAATGCTGCGACAATAAAACAGACTGGTCAGACTGGTCGAACCGGTTGAACTGACGAAATCACACTGAGAATAACTGGGTCTGCACTACAAAGCAAATTAAGCACACCCAGTTTGTTTCTCTGTGGCCTGTAGTGATGGAATTTCCGGCTCTTTTTAGAGAACTGGCTGTTTCGGTTCGACTCACTAAAAAGAGCCGGCTCTTTCAGCTCCGAACCAGCTCTTCAGGTTGTTTTGTTGCTTTAATTAATTTATTATTAACAATAATATTTATATATGTTTATATATAAATATATGCGGTGGCCCCTAGAGACAAAACATGCACAAACTCCAAAACACATTTCTAGCATGAACTGAACTTCCAAAACAGAGCTACTAGATCAGTTAAATTACACAATTGAAAGCACGAAAGCATATGTGTATTGTTTATGTATTTATACACAAGCATTCATATATAGTCAAATAATTTAAAAAAAAAAAAGTTCATTTACCTGTTACTACCACACACCAAATCCGGTCGTTGGTACTTGCTGGCTTGTGTAGCCACTAGGTAACAAAAGCTCAACACTGCCCCCTAGCATCCTGGAGCACTTCTGTTGTCTTTTGTACGTGCTTCAGAGTTTGTATGTGTTTTTACGTGTTTTGGAGTTTTTAAGTGTTTTTACGTGTTTTGGAGTTCGTACGTGATTTGAAGTTTGTATGTGCTTTGTCTGTAGGGGCCACCGTAAATCTCCATCCATCCTCATCCGCTTTATCCGAGGCCGGGTCGCGGGGGCAGCAGCCTAAGCCAAGAGGCCCAGACCTCCCTCTCCCCAGCCACCTCCTCCAGCTTATCCGGGGGAACACCAAGACGTTCCCAGGCCAGCCGAGAGATATAATCTCTCCAGCGTGTCCTGGGTCTGCCCCGGGGCCTCCTCCCGGTGGGACATGCCTGGAACACCTCACCCAGGAGGCGCCCAGGGGGCATCCTTGTCAGATGCCCGAACCACCTCAGCTGGCTCCTTTCGATGTGGAGCAGCAGCTGCTCTACTCTGAGCCCCTCCCGGATGGCTGAACTTCTCACCCTATCTCTAAGGGAGAGGCCAGCCACCCTTCGGAGGAAGCTCATTTCTGCCACTTGTATCCGCGATCTCGTTCTTTCGGTCACTACCCACAGCTTGTGGCCATAGGTGAGGGTAGGGACGTAGATGGACCGGTAAATTGAGAGCTTCGCTTTTACACTCAGCTCCCTCTTCACCACGCGAACAAGACCCTGAGATACTTGAACTCCTCCACTTGGGGCAGGAACTCATCCCCGACCCGGAGTGGGCACTCCACCCTTTTCCGGCTGAGAACCATGGCCTCAGATTTGGAGGTGCTGATCCTCATTCCCGCTGCTTCACACTCGGCTGCGAACTGTTCCAGTGCGAGCTTTTATACTTTTATTTATTCACTCCACATAAAATGTAATAAATAAATCATATAATACAAAAAACAACTATTCACAGTTCAACTTTTAACTATTTAAATTTTCAGCTTTTTCCTTTTACAAATTTAAAGTGAAACAACACAAAACACCGCAAACCACAACACAATTAAATATAAATTAAAATATGAAAACAAAAAGAAGATGCACATTCTCTGTCATATGGACCTGCATGAATAAACTTTCTGAATCCTTTATCATCTGCAACTGAAAATAGTTGTGGATGATTACTATACCTTTCTAATGTGACGTTGTTGTCCCTGGTAGTGATGTGCGGATCGATCCTGAAATATCGATTCCTCCGATACCAAACATTTATCTTCTAGAATCGATTCTCACATTAAAATATCGATATTTTAGTAATTTAGGGTAAATTTGTAGTTTATCATTAACAGAAACACAGTGGAAAGAAATTATAAAATTCAGATTGTCTACATTCAAAGGAACTACTTCCTCTTCCGCCTTTCATAGTCATGTGCGAAATACGGCTGTATAAAAGTCTCGCAGCCCCTTGGCGTGCGCGCTCACAACAATGGCTGAGCGTAATTGGAGTCATGTGCGGACGTATTTTACCTCCACAAACAGCTGAGACGTGGTTTGCAATACATGTGGCAAAAAAGTGAGGTGTTGTGGCCATACTTGCCAACCTTGAGACCTTAGAATTAGGGAGACATTCAAAATGCATTTTACAGGGTTTATTTATCGGGTAAAATATGTTAAATGTCACCGTTATTATTGGCCGGCCCGGAAACAGCGGGGGTGTCCAAATTCAGAGGCTGCTTCCACCTGAGGACCGGCTTTCGCGGTCTAAAGAAAGCCGGGTAGTACGTCACGAGCTCCCTTGGTGGAGTGAAACTGCCGTCTGCTCCTTGCTATCTAAAATATAACCGGGCGCTGGCATAAACTCTCGACCATCTCACACTTTGTTTAATTAATTTTCTGTTTGACGTTTATTCAGCTGTGTGAAAACCCCGGAGGAACCCTCCCAAGGGATTAATAAAGTTTAATTTAATTTAATCTAATCTAATAACTTTAATCTCAGCCAAACCGATTTACTCACGAACAAATAAAACACTGAAAAAGCCAAACAATAACATTTTGAAGTTATCAAAGTGACTTATATATCATGTTTAACCCGAGTAATGAAAGACCGTGGGGGTTTGTAAACGATGTGTAGGTCGGCTCAGATATTTGAAGTTTACACAGCTACATTCTCACCTGAAAATATGTTAAAAGTTTTCTTGCGACCCAGAAAGAGAAATAAGAGTGATATTAAAACTAAGTCGCTGCCGCCATTGTTGGAAACTGGAATTGGCTGGGCCGCGCTATGAATTCTGCAATATGGTTTTTCAATTTTGTTGTCCGGGTGGAAAATCGGCAGGGTTGGCATGTATGTTGTGGCAACATCACTAACCCTGTCAAACACCTCAGAGTAAATCATATCACAGAATATGACGAGCGTATGTTGAGGTGAACTGAAGAGGAGGAGAGGGACAGGTGCTGCCAGGGCGAGACAGACGTCTCTCACGGAGTCCTTTACTGCTGCAGGCAGGCAAGGTGTTCAAAATGCGCACAACTTCAGTTTTTTTATTTCTATGTGATGAACTCTGCATTATTAAGTGATAAGAACAAGTAATCTGATGTCCTGTAATCATTATGATGCTATAATTTGAGATACAATAAATAAAATAAGTTTTTGTACAAAGTATCGGTATCGGATCAGTATTGTCGATACCACCCTGAATATTACTTGGTATCGGATCGGAAAGGAAATCAGTGGTATCGCACATCACTAGTCCCTGGCTCTCTTTCTCTCTCTCTCCCTCCCGCTCTGTTCCTGTGCTACTGAGTGTAACTACCGCCCCTCCCCCCTCTACCCAGCGTAAAGCACAAGGCTTGCGTGTGGAGTGAAGCGGAAAAAAGTGCGAGAGAGAGGGTAAGAGAAAGGAAAAAAAAAAAACCCACGGCTCGCGATAAGGAGCCGGCTCGCGCCGTTCACGTCAAAGACCCGGCTCTAAGAGCCATTTCGTTTGCGACCGACCCATCACTAGTGGCCTGGACTCAGGCTGGCAGTGGGATAAACAGTGACACGAAGCGGTCTGCTGCTAAGTTAACCACGGTTTGTTGATCTAGCTACTAGGGGTGCAACGATACTCGTATCGATATTGAACCGTTCGATACAGTGCTTTCGGTTCGGTACGCAATCGAACAATACAATTTTTTAAATTTATTAAATCAACTTTTTTTCTGACGATGCTGTCTGTGTTGAGTGCTCAGTGGATCTGCGTTCGACTACTCCGCCTAGGCTGTACTGTCGAGCGCAGATCCACTGAGCACAGCGCAAGCTAGCAAGACAGAAGCTAAGCTCGTTGCAACATGGCAAATTGAACCTCCCCCACCCTCATTCAGATCTGGCCTTTGGAACTATTTTGGTCTTCATGTGAAGTATGACCCCGTCCAGCCCCACGCACGGGGCGATCCGCGGTAGCTCGTTAACGGAGATTTGCCGTGTTGTGGCGTTAACGTCATTTCAGATTTACGCTGACAGCACTAGTGGGAACACAACGAATATGACTGCACATTTACTCCGACATCATCCTAGTGCAAAGACAAGTGGAAGCAGACAAAAACAACAAGCACGCACGCTACAAACTTTACCCGAGTCATTTAGACAGCCGTTAGCACATGATTCTCCTTATGGGGACCTGATATGTTTAATATGCTGCTGAGAATATAGCCCAGAAGAAGCGCGTAGTATAGCTTTTATTTTGAAAGAGCCATTTCTCTGTAATAAACTCTCTTTTCCAAAGATGAGTGATTTCTCCATCAGATAGATTTATTATTTTATCCCTTTGTTGTTTCAGCAACATTAAATTTAAAAACTGAACGCTTGAGTTAAAATATATATTTATAATTTTAATAAATAGCAAATTAAAAAAGCATGAACATTTTTTTGTATCGAAAAAATATCGAACCGTGAATTTTGTGTATCGTTGCACCCCTACTAGCTACAGGAGTGTTCACTTGAAAGGGGCGGTGTTTGTAGCATCTGACCAATCACAAACATCGAACATGTTTACACAGCAGCGCATAAAACACAATATAAACTGCAGTAAATCAGGTGTGTGTGTGTGTGTGGAGGTGCTGCCACTTGGCGTTGACTCTCTCTGCTGTAGAGTGTCACTCTCTGTTCCAACACACAGTGGTGTTTTTGTGTCACCAATTTAATTAAAAACTTATAGATAACTCCTTATTTCACAGTGTAATCTTCACGTCCTTGATCTGAAGCACACTCTTTGTTGATTAACTCGCTAAATGCATCCACAGCATTCCCTCACTGTGTCTGCAGGGTTTTGCTAGCTTAGCTCAGTGGTTCCCAAACTTTTTTTGCTAGGCCTCCCTTCGTTTTACAAGAAAAATGTTCGCGCCCCCTCTTTGCTTCAATGCTTTGTTTTAATGCATGCCTCTGTAGTGCTCACCCACATTTGCGTCTAAAAACAAACAACGTATTTAGGAGCACGTGTGAGAATAAAAACTAAGACAGCATTAAGCCTACACAGCCTCCAATTTTAAACAAGAACACTGATAATACAGCAGTAGTGAAGATGACGCTGTCATAGTTTAACATGGAGCCGTGGCCCATCTGCAAAAAGCAAAGAGTGAGCTCAGGTGGAGTGAAAGTTTTGTTTCCTAGCGTCCAAAACAGCAGCTGTTCCTGTAATCACCATTAAAACCTTTACTGGGAAAAAGCTGACAGAAGTCCTTCATCAGCACCTGATCAACAAACTTCAAACATGAAAAAGAAAAATCTCTGTAGCTGCTCCATCCACCACCATTTGCTTTGTTTAAATTGAATAGCACCAAATCACAACAGTTGTCTCAAGGCGCTCAAAGCAGTCTTAGGATGGTCTATAAGACACATTGATGGTTTGGAGAAAGTACTGAAGTTAAATTGGAAAGATCAATTGGCAAAGAAGAGTCTAAATAAAAATGGAGAGTCCTCTTCACACACTGAGGTCAGTTATGGAGTTCCACAGGGTTCAGTGCTAGGACCAATTCTGTTTACATTATACATGCTTCCTTTAGGCAGTATCATTAGAAGACATAGCATACATTTACACTGCTATGCTGATGACACCCAGCTCTATCTATCCATGGTGGGGCGATCGTGGCTCAAGAGTTTGGCGTTCGTCTTGTAATCGGAGGGTTGCCGGTTCGAGCCCCAGCTTGGACAGTCTCGGTCGTTGTGTCCTTGGGCAAGACGCTTCACCCGTTGCCTACTGGTGGTGGTCGGAGGGCCCGGTGGCGCCAGTGTCCGGCAGCCTCGCCTCTGTCAGTGCGCCCCAGGGTGGCTGTGGCTACAATGTAGCTGCCATCACCAGTGTGTGAATGTGTGGATGACTGGATGTGTAAAGCGCTTTACTAGTCCCTAAGGACCCCAAAGCGCTTTATACAAATACAGGCCATTTACCATTTACCATGAAGCCAGATAACACAAAGCAATGAGTTAAACTGCAGGAATGTCTTAAAGACCTGGGGTCTGTTCTTCGTACCGCGCTAAGCTGGATTTGATTGTTGACGATTTCGCGTGATCTTGGATCGTTCGGTTCTCCGAAGCTCATCCGGGACTTGCTGCCATAGCAACAGAGCCGTAAGCGTAAACCTGCTCGGGAGCAGGCTTACTTTATGTAAACAGGATTAGATCGCGGCCACTCAGGTATGTCCGCTTCATTTATACGAAAACAACAGCGATATTTTACCACTGTTTTACCATAAATAAATATTATCAATGTAACTAAAGATAATGCAGCACTTGATCCTTTTATTGATGTCACACAGATACATACAGGTCATTTCGTAAAAAAAGGGAAATGTACTATTAATCATTCTATTACATGTATTTGATTATTTCAGATGTAATTCATATTTTAGAGTAGTAATAGTAAATTACTTCATGTAATCAAGATGAGAGACCACGGCTATAAAAGCGAAGGTGGATTTGGGAAGTCTGTCGCAGCCATGTCCTGTCCGTATACGCGAGCCACCCATTGCGGAAGGTGCAAGATTGATAAGGAGAGTCCTCAGAATTCAGCGTATATTGCGGGACAGACAGGATCCTTTAGCTCAGCGCGACAGTGTGCTCATAGAGAGATATCGATTTTCCCGTGAGGGTATTATTTACTTAACCAACTTGTTGACGAGGGGGTGCAGGACCACCACCTGTCTTTGTTTGCTCTGCCCTTTTCTTGGTTGCTGTTATAAACAAACAAACAGATTATTTCAGGCTCTCTTTTCAAGAGACTAAAAGCAATATAAGTGATAAATATTACCATTCTGTAGAATATTCTTATATTTCACTTTTACTTGTTCCCATGTTCTAGTGGGTCCTGTCGTGGCTCTAATGTGAAAGAGGATATAATGTAATATAATATAATAAATTTACCCTACCGCCTACTGGTGTTGGCCAGAGGGGCCGATGGTGCGATATGGCAGCCTGGCTTCTGTCAGTCTGCCCCAGGGCAGCTGTGGCTACACCTGTAGCTGCCTCCACCAGTGTGTGAATGTGAGAGTGAATGAATAGTGGTATTGTAAGGCGCTTTGGGTGCCTTGAAAAGCGCTATATAAATCCAATCCATTATTATTATTATTATTAAATTACTTACGAGTTTAATTTGTCAGCAACTTTCTGCCAGCCCTCTCTCCTTGCTTTTGCAGCCTTTGCAGTGTTCCCTTGCGTTTTAATTAAACTCTGAAACTCCTGAAATCCCTCAATCAAGAGTTCTTGCTCTGCTGCGGAAAAATACTTTTTGCCGACCAATCAAAGGGTTGCCGATCAATGTTTCTACTATCGATGCGTAGCCCCTGTTAAGCCACCCAGTGATCTCACATTACTTCATCCAGCTATACTAATCGTCAACAACAGGTGTGTTCGGAGAACCGGGATAGTGAGCTCAAAGTTAGCGCGATGATTTGATCTTGGGTGTAGTAAGCGAGGTATGAAGAATGGACCCCTGGATGGCCGCTAACTTTCTGCTTCTTAATTCAGATCAAACTGAGGTTATTGTACTCGGCCCTGAATAACGCTAGAAATGTGTTTTGGGGTTTGTACGTGCTTTGTCTCTAGGGGCCACCACATATATTTATATATAAGCATATATAGATAAAACCACTTTTTTTACATTAGTAATTCCTTTTGTGCATAATTTTATATTATTGTTAATAATAAATTAATTAAAGCAACAAAACAACCTGAAGAGCCAGTTTGGAGCCGAAAGAGCTGGTTCTCTAAAAAGAGCCAGAAATCCCATGACTATTGTACTCGGCCCTGAAAACCTTAGAAATATGGTATCTAAGCAGATTCTTACTCTGGATGGCATTACCTCAGCCTCCAGTAACGCTGTGAGGAACCTTGGAGTCATTTTTGACCAGGACATGTCCTTCAATGCACATATTAAACAAATATGTAAGACTGCTTTCTTCCATTTGCAGTTAATCCAAAATGCTGCTGTGTGTTGTTTATTCGTGATCTCTGAATTTGCATATGCCAATTCACCTGTCCAGGGGCTCGGATGTGATTGGTGGACGGAAGGATCAGCCTGGTGTAACTGGCTCCTGCTGCAGACGTATCCAATAAAGGACAATGGGGTTGGGGGGTGGAAAGTGTTACGTGCACTTTCCCCAGGAAGAGGAAGTCCAGCTTATTAGTCTGTGCCTAATGTCTTTTATTTTAAAGAGAACTTCATAAATCAGCTATGTTAGTGTGACTAAGTTACTATGGTAACTTCATCTTTAATTTAGGGGTGAGAATTTAACGCGTTAATTGCGATTAATTAATTTGAAAAAAATAAGACATTTAATTGCACTTTGCCTTCCAAGGGGAACTTTTGTCAATGCACGATTTGCTGGTATACCGATTACACTGATGCACACAGAAGAAGGAAGTGCGTTGCTAGGACTGACATGCAGTTTAAATGTTTTTTTCCATAAATTAAAAGAGCTTGACTTTATAATATTCATGTCCATATCTATTAATTCATTCTGTCGCCCATTAAAACCCTTTAAATAAAAAAAAAACATTTGTGTTTTGGGTCAAATGTTCTTGTGCAATTAAATGTGATTAATCGAGATTAATTAATTACAAAGCCTCTAATTAATTAGATAATTTTTTTTAATCGAGTCCCACTCCTACATCTGTGTTATTGGCATTGTCGCACATTTAAGTGCCATCAGGGTGAGAGAGGGTTAAGGACGAGTTTCTGACCAGGAAGTGACATAAGTTTGGCCCACATGTGGCACATCTGCAGCTCTCGGAATGACGGGACTATGTCAGAGCATGCCTCAGCCATGCTCACCACACGTTGCCAAATGTGGGGTGATGTGTGGGCTCCATGTGGCAGAGCAGCTGGGAGCTGGGTAACTGAGCAGATGTGTCTGATGTTCAGCTTTGGGCAGCACGCTTCCTTCAAACCGCCACATTCTGCTGAGCAGCAGAGAGGGCGGGCTTATGACACGATACCTGGAACTTGGATGTCAGAACTCACAATGTCACTAGCAATGCATCGCAATAACTTTGGTGCATAAAAACACGGTCGGGCACGTTCACGGACAGAGCATCATCACTGCTCTGTGTACGGCTTAGGAGGCAACATACATCCTGCAGAGCCACAGTGTGGACGTGGCCAACCCTGGTGACCATGGGCCTGATTCCAGTCCAGACTGCAATAATCAAACAGTAAATCAGTCACTGAATACCAGTGTCAATATTTCCCTCAGACACATTGTTGGTTTGAAGAAATCATCCTCATCATCAGCTCTCACTTTGACTTAAAGTAAATCAAAGTGAATCAAATTTTACTTCCTAGAGTTTATTTCTATTTTAGTTTGTTTGAACCTTCTGATGAAAATCACAGACACAGGTCACATGATCATCAACATGTATACACACGCTGCAGTGGGTAGAGTGATGTGGAAGCTGCTTCACTGTGTACTGTACCACTGTGACAATAAACCCACTGGACTTGACGAGTGTGTGTGTGTGTGTGTGTGTGTGTGTGTGTGTGTGTGTGTGTGTGTGTGTGTGTGTGTGTGTGTGCGCGCACTCACAGACTTCCTCTCAGTCTTCAGCTCCTGAGTGTATCGTGTCAGCTCGCAGACAATTTGTGCGTTCAGGTTTTCAGCAAGATCTTCTCTCTGGATGGCGAGTTCGTTCAGCTGCTGCAGAGTCGCCGCAAACGCCACAAACCAGGTGTACCTGAAACAACCAGTCGGCTGGCCAGCTCAGCTCACACACACTTCACAGGAAGCACATTTTCACCTCACGGTCAAAGCGCGCGGCCGTAGTTTGATGGTGCATGCGCGTCACTCTCCACCGGAACTCAAACCTGACCCAGACCGAGCACTGCACCCGTGTCCAGCTGACAACCATTTCCTCAGAGTTGCAGGTGCCGACTTTAACCTCGAGTCTGTCAATGTGAGGTGGAGGTCGGTGCCTGATGATGCCAGCAGGACTAACAAGCAGAGATGCGGCGACCACAGAACCCTCCAATCTATGGCTACCACCCTCTGCAGGCAGGGGACACCTCCGCCCCTTGCCTGTGCCTACAAATTTCTGAAGAGGTTCTGAAGAGACTCCGGGAGTGAGTCCATTTACTGTAGACAGTATGGGCCGATCGACCACTCCTCAGGGAGCACGCTCAGCAAAGTGCAAGTGTTTTCATTGCAAGCAGAAACATCTGAACCAGCATTTTCTGATCAAAACTGCGATTTCACACAACGCGATCGTGTATTTGCCAAAGCTGCGGTTTTCTGCAGCGTTCCTGACTGACCCGTACTACGAAGTTTGACTCGTGGGTGAACTCGGTACAAACAGGTAAAGACTCACCTGCTCTCATCTTCTCTGTTCCTCTTGGGGTGGTACTTCTTCGACAAACTTCTGGAGACACACAGGTGACACACACAGGTGAGACACACAGGTAGTACAGACTTTTGGGGTTTCGGGTTTTATTGAAATGAGACATTAAGGTAACACTCAGGTAATCAGTTTTACACACACATCATCTGCACTGTGAGTAAATCCAGGTACTAATGATAAACTGACTGATCAGGTATTGTTATTTATTTGAAGGAGTTTAAAGAGTTGTCTCCAAACCTCCTCACAGTTTGACTTTAACAAATGTGACAAACTAAATTCAGGTTTTCCAGGAGTTTTACATGGTCGTGATGGTTCAGGTCTTGGTTTAAGGACTATACCTGATCTGTTTGGCGTAGCTCAGCTCAATGTCGGCGCGCTCTTTTACAAACTTAGTGTATCTCTCCAGGAAGTCGATCCCCCAGCTCGTGTGTTTCTCCAAGTTATCAAACTGATCCTGAAACAGCAGACTGATGTTAGTGTGACCTTTGACCTCTGACACTCACCTGAAGCACAGCATAAATAACAATTTACTCGCTGGACCCACGTCCTCATTTTATGTTTGACAGCGTTTTAGTAGGTAAAGGTGATGCTTGGGCATGATCTGAGCTGCGGTTTGGGGAAGGCTTTGAGGCGGACTGGCGACGGCTCCCGGGCCCGGCAGATCCCCACGTACTGAACAGAAGTGAAGAAGTTACAGAATTGAAAAGGGGAGGAGCACGTAAACGAGAATGACAGCTTGCAGAACTGGGGGAACCTGTACAGATGAGGACCGGAAGGAGCATATTTGGAGGCGTGGTCCCACTCCTGAAATTTCGATACATAATCTCCAACAAGTAGTGTTGTGAGTTTGGTCTCACAGGCCCTCAAAGAAATGGGAAAAACAAACATGGACCATCAAATCTGAACTTCCTGATCCTGTGAGCTCACACACAACGGTCATGTCCAAATTCATGGGCTGCATCCTCCCGAGGCCGCATTTGTAGGCCGATTACGTCACAGCGACGCGCCGAAGGCTGTCCAAATTCGTAGACTCCTCCGAATGCAGCCGACTAATGCGTCCTCCTTTTCCCCGAATTTGAAGGATGGGTCGGGTGTAGGGGTGGGTTTTTATAATCGATTCATCGATTAAAATCGATTCTGGCTTGGATAACGTAAAATCGATTCATTAAAATCCTGAATCGATTTTTTAATATAAATTTATTTTGCCCAAAATGCCAGAATCTCAGGTGACATCTTACAAAATTTCAAGAACCACCAAACAGTTAAGACAGTAAATGAGAGAAGGTACACGAATTCTGCACATAGCCTTAAACACACAGCGCGACCCGCGGATCAGAATCAGTTAGATGTCGCCTTTCTCACGGTCGGGGCTGAAAGCCGACAGCTCGCTGACTCTGATCTGTCGGCGGGTCGGCGCTTTGTGTTCACGCCCTTTATGCGCTGATTCTAAAGCTGTTAGTTTGATGTCTCTCCAAACAATATTGACCGAACCAGCAGCAAAAGAAGATCCAAACGCTTCACATAAACATCGTCATGAATTCACTCTGACTTTTACTGTTTTGCTTCCACCGCGATGCACAGCTCTCTCTCTCTGTACTTCAAGATCAGTTTCGCTTTCTTCATTATTCGCTTGCTTGTTACGCACCAGTCTACTGTTGTTTACAGGCTGTCGGCTGCTGTTTTTTTCCCTTTTACATTTTCCGAAAAGAAAACCTCATTTCTGCTGTTCAATACTGAACAAATTTAAACTTTTTAAAATTATTCAAAATGCAAAACGCCGTGTCTCTAATAAAACCGCTGTAACTTCAGAGGCAATGTTCATATGTTGATTAATAATTTTCTTTCGTTTTTGATGTACTGCAGAATATTTTTATAAAATCCCAGGCCAGGAAAACCACTTTCATGTTTTTCTGCGTTTTATCTTCAGCTACTTTGACACAAAAGCATCTGCTGTGACGCTCACACCTGTGATAAAGTCTTGCGTGTGTCAGCTTCCTTTTTATTGATACAAAAATATGTAAATGTGCTGATCTGAATTATAATATTTCTGACTGTCAAAATTTCCCAGATTTAAATCGAATCGATTTGGGACCTTGTGAATTGGAATTGAATCGATTCTAGAAATCAGTGACGATACCCAGCCCTAGTCGGGTGTGTCCTTTGTGACCTACCATATCCCAGAATTCATAGCGCGGCCCAGCCAAAGTTTCCAACAATGGCGGCCGCTACTAAGTTTTAAAATTACTCTTATTAATCTTTCTGGGTCACAAAATAAACTTTTAACATATTTTCAGGCGAGAAAGTAGCTGTGTAAACATCAAATATCTGCTCGGTTTATCAAGATATCGCATATTTGCAAAAGCGCTTCGACGTTTTCGGAGACGTCTGTTACCCACCAGCTCCATAGCGAGCCGGGAGCTCGAGGGTCACTGAAGCCGCCGAGAACGTCACAACTCCCGGCACATCATTTTCAGATCACCGCGGACCTTCGCTACTCAGGTTAAACGTAATATATAAGTCACTTAGACAACCTAAAAATGTTATTGTTGGTCTTTTTTCAGTGTTTTATTTGTTCATGAGTAAATCAGTTTGGCTGAGATTAAAGTTATTAGATTAGATTAGATAAAATTTTATTAATCCCCCGGGTGGGTTCCTCCTTGGTTTTTACACAGCTGACTAAACGTCAAAAAGAAATCTGATTAAACAGAAGTATGAGATGGTCGAGAATTTACACCAGTGTCCTGTTATATTTTAGATAGCAAGGAGCAGTCGGCCGAGTTTATTAAACTCCACAGAGACAGCGGTGACGCTAATCAGAAGGCTAGACCGTCCAATTTCCCCAGCCGTTTACTTCCGGCCTACCCGACCTTCTGAGGACCCGGCCCACGTAGACCGCGAAGGCCGGGTCCTCAGGAGGATGCAGCCCATGAATTTGGACACGACCAACGCCTTTATCCTGTCTTCCTTCTCTCACCCCAACCAATCACAGCAGATGGCCCCGCCCCTCTCTGAGCCTGGTTCTGCCAGAGGTTTCTTCCTGTTAAAAGGGAGGCTTTTCTTCCCACTGTCGCCAAAGTGCTGCTCATAGGGGGTCATATGATTGTTGGGCTTTTCTCTGTATGTATTATTGTAGGGTCTACTGTACAATATAAAGCACCTTGAGGCGACTGCTGTTGTGATTTGGTGCTGTGTAAATAAAACTGAACTGAACTGAGGCCACTTTATAAAACAGAAGGTCAGTCGGCTGCTTCTGGTGCAGCAGGAGGGGAGGCAGAACACCTGTCAGCAGGTTAGGTTCACAGATGCTGTTACCATGGTAACTCACTAGCAGAATCTGCTCCAAGGATCAGGACCGGACCCTCTCTAGAGTCTAGACTGTGTGTGTGTGTACTATGTTTACATATCTTTGTGAGGGCCAACAGTCACGGGGACAAAGCACCCGTCCCCACGAGTTTGAAGACATTTTTGAGACTGAAGATGTGGTTTTAGCGTCAGAGTTATGTTTAGGGTGGGAAGCAGCTGGGAAAGCATTATGTCAATTAGATGTCCTCACTATGATATAAAAACGTGTGTGTAAGAGTCGCGTGCTGCACCATCATGGAGGTTGTAGCTCGCGCTTCTGTCGTCATTCATCGTGTTGCTATGGCAGAGCAGACAGAAGAACGAGGCTGCGCGCGCGCGCACACACACACACACAAACACACACACACACACACACGGTTACAGGTTACCGGTGCGAAGCTCTCAGGTGCGGCTCGTGCACATACCCACAGCTCGGTGCCCCAGTTGCAGCTCATGGTTCTTCCTCTGGTCCTTCCTCGCGCTCTTCGTCTCGGTACCGGTGATCAGCTGCTGCAGCCCACGGCACGCATCCTCCACCTCACCGACCTACACACACGGAGCTCCGTCAGTCTCACCTCCACCTGTATGTCTCTGCTGCATCTGAGCAAGCAAAGAACGCGGTCACGCGCAGCACGTCCCCGGAGCACCCTTTGTCATCAGTGAGGAGATGCTCAGATTGCGAGAGTTGTGCGCATGCGTAGTAGCAGGCCCACCCTGCCTCTGCACAAAGCAAAGCGTGACGAAATTACCTGCAGCTGACGTTACATGTTCATGGTGATATTTGATCAGCAGGGGCGCTCTTCTTACAATAACTAAACTATACTTCCTGTTTGATGACGTCATGTCTTCCTTTTAGAGAAGAGGTTATTTTTTGCAACACATGATGAGGTCAGACTGCAGGATTTCCAAAATAAGTTTATAACTCTCAAAACCCAATGGAAACAACACACACACACATGATCAAATCACATGCTGGGTTTGCAGAATGAAGAATTATTTAATACAGTTTTATTTATATAGCGCCAAATCACAACAACAATCCCTCAAGGCACTTTATATTGTAAGGTAGACCCTACAATAATACATAGAGAGAAAAACCCAACAATCATATGACCCCCTATGAGCAGCACTTTGGCGAAAGCGGGAAGGAAAAACTTCCTTTTAACAGGAAGAAACCTCCGGCAGAACCAGGCTAAGGGAGGGGCGGGGCCATCTGCTGTGATTGGTTGGGGTGAGAGAAGGAAGACAGGATAAAGACATGCTGTGGAAGAGAGCAGAGAGATCTATTAAACAGTGTTGGGAAGGTTACTTTTAACATGTACTCCACTATAAATTGCAGATTACATGGCCCAAAATGTATTTTGTAACATATTCCATTACGTTACTCAATAAGAGTAATGTATTCTGAATACTTTGGATTACTTGATATATTATCATGCTTTTTACAACTACATGAATGTACTTTTGCTGTGTAATTTATTACTATTACTTAGAGTTGGATGTCTCGAGACCACTTTTACGTGGTCTTGGTCTTAGTCTCGTCTTGGTCTCGCTGTCTTGTAGTGATGTGTCGGTCGCGAACGAAAGGGCTCTTAGAGCCGGCTCGTTGAAGTGAACGACGCGAGCCGGCTCCTTACTGGGAGCCGTGGTTTTTGTCTCTCCCCCCCTCCCCTTTCTCTCTCTCTCTCTCTCTCTCTCGCTCCTTTTTTCCCGCTTCACTCTGCACGCAAGCCTTGTGCTTTGTGCTGGGTAGAGGGGGGCGGGGCAGTAGTTACCCTCGCAGTAGCACAGGAACAGAGCGGGAGGGAGAGAGAGAGAAAGAGAGCCAGGGACAACAACGTCACATTAGAAAGGTATAGTAATCATCCACAACTATTTTCAGTTGCAGATGATAAAGGATTCAGAAAGTTTATTCATGCAGGTCCATATGACAGAGAATGTGCATCTTCTTTTTGTTTTCATATTTTAATTTATATTTAATTGTGTTGTGGTTTGTGGTGTTTTGTGTTGTTTCACTTTAAATTTGCTTAAAAGGAAAAAGCTGAAAATTTAAATAGTTAAAAGTTGAACTGTGATTAGTTGTTTTTTGTATTATATGATTTATTTATTACATTTTATGTGGAGTGAATAAATAAAAGTATATTTACGGTGGCCCCTACAGACAAAGCAGCACGTACAAACTCCAAAAGAAGTTCTAACACAAGGGATGAGTTTGGATTTGATACCAATTTCTTGAAGCATTATAAATCTTGTTTTTTGGTGCCTGTGACCCATCTTATTAATTTATCAATCACGCAGGCAGTCGTTCCTCTGAGTTGGAAGGTGGCAAAAGTTACACCAATTTATAAATCGGGTGATAAAACAGACCCTGCTAATTATTGACCTATTAGCAATCTTTTCAAAGATAGCAGAAAAGTGGGTTCCTAACTCTATCATCAAACATCTTAATGACTCCAATCCGGGTTTGCACCCTATGCAATTCGGATTGCGGAGAGTGAAGTCTTACTTAGACAAGAGCAGTTATGTTGCGGCTGTTTTTCTTGATTTCAAGCGTGCGTACGACACTGTGAATCATCTTAAGCTCTTGTCTAGACTGTCGACATTTAACTTTAGTAATCACATTGTTAAATGGATACAATCTTATCTATCAGATAGAAAACAATGCGTGCAAATAAAGAATAGCAAGTCACCCTTTACTGTACGCAAGGTGTCCCCCAGGGTTCAATTCTAGGCCCCCTGTTATTTTCACTTTATGTAAATGACTTGCCTAATGTGTGCAAAAATGTGGACACGATTATGTATGCGGATGATACGGTAATTTTTACGCAAGCCAAAACTGCTGATGATGCAGGTGTATGCTGTACAGTACAGCGAGGAATGCCCAGACCTCTACATTGGAGAGACCAAACAGCCACTTCACAAGCGCATGGCACAACACAGAAGAGCCACCTCCACAGGACAAGACTCAGCAGTCCATCTGCATCTTAAGGATAAAGGACACTCTTTCGAGGATGCCAATGTTCACATTTTGGACAGAGAGGACAGATGGTTTGAAAGAGGAGTGAAAGAAGCATCTATGTCCACTGTGAGCGACCATCTTTGAACAGAGGCGGGGGTTTACGACACCAACTCTCTGCCATCTATAATCCAGTTTTGAGATCCCTTCCCAGACGCCTTAACGCCCACTCACATCCTGGGCCATCTGACCTCAGGAATTCGCATGATAAGGTGGGGCCAGGTTTCACAATGAGCTCACCCGAAACTCTGGCTGATTGGGACCCACACCCAGTTTCACACCTTGGCTCAGGCGATTAGAGGATCATCAGGGGGTCCTTTTGTCCCTCTGTGGGGGGAAACTCCCACTAGGTTTATATCTGGGACTCTCCACCATTTGACCTTAGAACTGAAGAAGCTTCTCGGATGAGAGGTGAAACGTCTTCAAGCAACTTAAAGAAGTCCAGACGCTTTTCTTTGCAAGCTCCTTCAACTACGATGACCTGGATGACTGAGAACCTTCACAGACATATGGCTACATATGTTTTTGTATTCTTTTTTTGTTCCTGCTCTCTCCCTTCCCCTCTTTCCCTCCTCCCTCTGCCTGGGCGGAGCTCACCTGTGGGCTCCTGCCCTTGGCCCACGCACCTGTGGCTCATCACGAGTGTTCCAGCTCCTTTATAAGATGGCAGCTCTGTGTTTCTCGTTGCTGGACCGTTGCCGACCCTCGTCAGTGTAACCCCAGCTCAATTACTTCTAGAGTGTTTTCACAGCGATTTGCCTTACAATCCCTTCGTGTCTCTGTGTACAGATTCCCTGGACCAACCCCTGTGTTACCCGAGTGATTGGAGTGTGAAGAGGAGCGTGAGGAGTGGACGGAGTGTGTGTGTGTGTGTGTGTGACTATCGCCGTCTTTCCCGTTCGTGTGTGGACCCCCGGAGCCCGGCTTTCCCCTCACTTTTGTAAATAATCACCTGGTGTATCATAATAAAGACTCTTGTGCTTTCACGACCTAGAGCCTGCGCGTGAGTCCGTTCAGTCCCGTTGTGACAGTTTCTCTGTGAGTGTCACATTCCCCTGGCAGCGTGCTCGCTGCTCGCTCAGTTTTGAAGTTTAATTTTTTTTTCGCTGTACAAAGAACTTTTCTTCCCACGCAGAGTGAACAGCGGACGCTAATGTTTGTGTCACTTTTTATACAATCAAACTCAAAGTAATGTGATTACTTCCACACTTTAAACGCTGCATGGTCATACTCTCTCCATCACTCCATATTATCCATTGTTGATCTGCACGCGTCTGTTACCATGGACGTCGCACGTTTGGACGTCATCATCATGAGACACTCACAAACAACATCACCGTTTAGTAACACGGCTGCCCCTCTGTTGGTCTTCCTTGGTCTCTTGTGTTCTGGGGGCCTCTGGATGTCTGGAGTTTTGATCTCCTCCATACCTGCTTCATGCCCTGGAGGACGGGGCTGTGGCCCCCCCACACCCTCTAGCAGATCATTACATGAAGGAACCTTTTAAAAACAAGCGCGTCCATGCTCACAGGTGTACACACGGGTGATCACACCCACAAACTACACCCTTTTTGGCTCCTACCTCAAAGCACACTGTGTGCTGTCGATCTTATGTGCTGCACAATAATGTTTAATATTTAGTATTTACTGTCATATTCCCATATATCATTGTGATGTTGTTTATTCTATTACTCTTGTTCTCTTCTGCTTGTTTTCTTTTTTCTTTCTCAAAAGGTGATCCAGGAAAAGAAAAAGAGGAAAAACAAAAAAGACACAAAGACAAAGGTGATGAAGCAGATTTTCATTATCGTTTCTCTCCATCTCTTTTCTCCTTTTTCTTTCCCTTTCCTTCGGTTAACTTTCTTCTGAACTTTTATTCTTGTTTTTCTTTTCCATCCAGTCTGGCCTGATTACAATAACTTAGAATAAAAATAACTAATAAAGATCAAATAAACTATGACAATCAACTGGACCAGTATAGCAAAAGGCCCACTTGGGAAACTAATTCTGTTGGGCATTTTTCTTGGCCTTAGACAATAATTCTGATTGCTACAGTGCCAGACAGGACACAATAAAAAGAAAAAGAGAAAAAACCCCCCGCAGTTTTCTTATGGGAAAACAACAGTAATCTAATTACTTTTTTGCAATTGTAATCAATTACTTATTACTTGAAAAAAGTAATCAGATTACCCATCTCTGCTGGCAAGGATGTTTTCAGGGTCCCTCCTGACTGAGGTGTTTCAAGCATGTCCCAAGGAAATGAGGCTCCTGGGGTAGACCCAGGACAAGCCGGAGAGATTACACTGGCTGGCCTCGGAACGCTTTGGTGTCCTGTGGATAAGCTGGACGTGGTGGCTGGGCCGTACAGACATGAAGATAAGGAGGTTAGTGAGCTGCGATCATCTGACAGATCTAAAGAAACTAAACATGTGAACATGGTTAGCGTGTACCAGTTCCTGTAGAAAGCTCAATTAGCACACACACAAACACAAAGTAACACCCAGATAAACCACTGCAGTTGACCACAGACGGGGGGGGCGGGGTCAGAGTGCCCATGACTGTTTGTGTCTGTAGTTGAATAGTCCTTCCGCTTTGTCCTTCCTCAGTGAAAAAACCCATCAGTTCATTATAAAGGAACTGATTGGTCCTTTCACTTTAAAAGGTTTTCAGAAGGAGCACACAGCTGACATTCTCCTCCTCCACAACCATCATGAAGCAGCAGCATAGAACCTGATCTCGGTTCATAAAGATCAGGGTGTGATTTAGAGTTCTCACCTCAAGTTTAAACCCGTCACACTCCTCATGAACATCTGATCTGAAGCTTTTCCCCAGTCACGCTGATGTTGCTATGGACAGTGTGTGAATTATGGTATGGAATTTGCTGCTCCAGAGGTAATGCTGCTTATGTAGAGGACCTGACGATCATTTCATGAACGTAAAGCGAGTCTGAGGACATCTTTCAGGTGTTCAGACCAAAGCTTAGGCATTGCCTCTGACCCTATGTGAAAACCTCACGAAACTTTTATTTTGAATTCATGCAGCTCGCAAACAGGAAGCACAACCTAATTTCAAACCAAAAACCAATCTTCTTCATCATCATCATCCTCTAAGCAAGGATACAGGAAATTACTCCTTTCAAAGTAAAAGTCTTGAACTAAACCAAGTGGACAGCTGCCACGGCGACAGTAGGATGATGTCATCACTCTACTTTCAGTGTCCATCTGTCCGTCTCCTGCTCCTCTTCTTCGTCTCCATCAGTGAGGCACCTCCTTGCCTGCCAGATGTGTTCGATACCCTGTAGTTATGTGTTCATTTTGTACTGATAACAGTGACCAGTACCATAAGGACATCACCTGACCTCCGTCTCACCTGTTCACCTTCCTCTGCTACTGGTCAGCCGCCATCTTGTGTCCGGCATCCCGGATCTTCTGACTCTGCGACAGCCAATGAGCATGAAGGGCGGCAGGAGGACACAGCTGACAATCACATCACAGCACCTTCATCATTATAGTCATCATCCTTCAGACTGAATCATCTGATGACATCCCAACCATCACAGCTCGTTTTCGTTCTGTGCATCTTGGGCTGGGTCTATTTCCTGGTGTTTATAATAATGAATTGCATTTATATAGCGCTTTTCTAGGCACCCAAAGCGCTTTACAATTCCACTATTCATTCCCTCTCACATTCACACACTGGTGCAGGCAAACCACAGTTGTAGCCACAGCTGCCCTGGGGCAGACTAACAGAAGCGAGACTGCCATATCGCGCGATCAGCCCCTCTGCTTTACCTGTACATTTGGGTCCTCGGCTGGGACTACTTCATGAACTGTCTCTAAGAGCATCACCGTCATCTCTAGCACTGTTACCATGTCAACATGGCTGCCTTGGATTATGGGTAGCAGGCAACACAGCAATGCTGCAGCTCTATGTGATGCGTTTCCTGTCAGAGACATGACATCATCCACATTTGTCACCTGAGGACAGAAGCTCTACCCCTTAACTTTTGTCCTCTAACCATGATTCAAAAACCTTTATTCGCATTACCTTTCAAAGGGTTAGGGTTAGGCACAATGTACATTTCAATTCCTTTAATTTTAAATATGTTTATATTGTCTATCCTGTAAAATAGTCAGATGTCTATTCATATTAATGTACAGAATTCACCTGCTTGCTGCTACTACTGCACATTCACCCAATGTATATATATATATTTATTTAGTATTTAGTATTTATTTATTTATTGTCATTGTCAAGAACAATGAAATTGCGTTTGGGGCTTCCATACAACCCAAAAAAAAGAAGAAAATAATAAATACCCCTTAAAACCCAAGTGTACATATTTAACCCAGTGTGACTCCAATGCAATAAGACAATCCTTAGCAATAATGTTCGTAGAAATTCAGACAAAGACCTGAGAAACATGACAAAATACAACAATGCAACCCATTCAATATTATTGTACTGTGAGATATGATATCAGATATGATAGTTATCTATTTAAGAAAGAGGGGGGGGGGCAGGAGGGGGAAGAGAATAAAGATATGATGCACCAATGCAGACCAGTTCATTGCTATTAAGAAGTTGGATATGGTTATTGTCCGTGAGAGGGGGGCAGAGAGTTCAGGAGCCTCACAGCCTGATATATATAGTATGTATATATATATATATATATATATATATATATATATATATATATATATATATATATATATATATATATATATAGTATGTATATATATATATATATAGTATGTATATTATATATATATATAGTATGTATATTATATATATATATATATATATATATATATATATACTATATATATATATATATATATATACTATATATATATATATATATATATATATATATATATATATATATATATATATAATGTTCTTCCTCTACACCCCCCCCCAATTTTTTTGCACATGTCGAGGAGCGTGTCAGGCTACATTTCACTGTGTGTTATACTTGTATAACTATGCATGTGACAAATAAGGAACCTTGAACCATGAACCTTGAAAGGAAGTAGAAGTGACATCACAACACAGGAAGTGGCCTTCACAATAATTGTCAGTACCTGCGGTGTCTTTCAAGATAGCTGCTGTCCCTCAGCTGTGGGTCTGGACCTTTCCGACCTGCAGCCTCTCCTTTAGGCGAGGCCATCAGAGCATCTGAGTCAATGGTGACCAGAGCCTCATCAGACCGTCCGGGCACAGGAGCACAGAGCCCATCATATGGCTCTGATTGAGGACCAGAACAGGGATCAAGATCAGGTTTAGAATTAGGAGGAGACAGGCTTGGCCCTGCCCCATTCCAGCCTCCATCGCCTGTGAAGCAGATGTTGGTCAGAACGTCCAAACTAGGTTTAACAAACTTCATTTGGACTTTCTCTTTACAAAAAAAAAAAAAAAAAAATTGTAATTACATTTTTAAAAATGTAATCATAAAACAAACTCCGCCAAACACATCACCTGCTGCACACCTGGCCTACTTCGCTGGCAGAGATGGGCAGCAACACGTTACTGTAATTCGATTACTTTTTTCAAGTAACAAGTAAAGTAAGTTTATTATTGCAAAAAAGGTAATTAGGTTACTGTTACTTTCCCGTAAGCATGCTGCATTACTGCGTTACTAAACCATGATCTCGTTTGTGAGAGTGTCTCATGACAGTGACGTAAGTGAGTACGACGTTCGTGGCAACAGCTGTGTGCAGATCAGCAATGGATAATATATCGAGTGCAGCGAGAGTATGACAGTGCAGCATTTAAAACGTGGAAGTACAGACCTTACATTGATTCTGTAAAAAGTGACAAAAACATTAGTGTCTGCTGTTCACTCCGTGGGAAGAAAACCACAGGAATGTGACATTCCCAGAGAAACTCCCAGATCCTTCCACTGACATGACGGCTGTGTCATACCTGCACCAGGGCAAACCTCCGCCTGCCCCACTCCTGCTAAACAGGTGAAAATAGAGCAACAGGACTGCTGTGTCTGAGTTTATTTATTTTCTGCTGTGTTTTACTTGCATCTATGTGAAAGACTGAGTGTAAACACATTTTATATGCTGGAATATGTAGAAAAGGTCGAATTGGCCTGAAAGATCTATCGCTTTTTACCTATTCAGGTTGTAAATCATGTTTTGAAAAGGTAACTAAGTATCTAATTACCTTTGAAAATAAGTAATCAGTAAAGTAACGGGATTAATTTTGGGGGGAAGTAATCAGTAATTAGTTACTGATTACTTTTTTTCAACACTGTCTGGTTATAACAATCAAACATTTTCTGAAGCATAAAACTCAAATCATAGATTTTAAAATGTTGCTGAGTTTCAAACATTTTAGAAACTTTATTTAAACCTGTAGCACAATGATTGCCACGAGAGCAGATTTCATGTTTCTTTATTATTATTTTAATTCCTAGGATTTAAATCTTTTTAAATCGTATTACTGACCACGACAGGGATTCATGGAATAAAACTGATTTTCACACAGTTTCAGCAGAAAACCTTTGGATTTGTTGTTATATTTAAAGTTTTTAACTGAAAGATGTCACTCATTTTTTTGAGCTGCCTGCAGTGCACATATAATCCACCAGAGGGGAGAAGAGAGCCATAAAACAGTTTGGATTGTTGATCAAATTCAAATTCAAATTTTATTTGTCACACACAAAACCATACACAGTATGACATGAGGTGAAATGCTTGTAGCTGTGCAATGCAATGCCCGACCATTAAATGACATTAATTAATTAATGATGTGATGCAAACAGCATGAAAGTGTTGAGGATTTCCTCTGGGACGGTGGTCAGAGTGATCAAATTACATCAAGTCCGCCACTGTGTTTAGGATAACCACGAATTAGTCCACCTGAATGAGGGAGGAGTTACTGTGGGACACCTGTGCAGCAGAAACAAACACATCACCTTCACAGGTTTTTGTTCCTCTTTGTTCAAATCACAGCCTGATGACTTACATCAGGTGATCTGTTTGGAGTCCTTCTTCAGGACCTTTTAGTTTTAGACTCACATAAACACCACCCAGATTATGTCATCAACCTGTGTCCTTCATGTTTAATATCCAGGTAAGCAGCAGGTAAATTCTGGACTGATGCTTACCTGAACTTACTGACTTACAGAGCTGATGACCGCTGTCCTATGACCTGAGCATGCTGGCTGGTTCAGTGAAGCTGGATAACAAAAAACACCCTCGGGTGACTCACCTGTTTGGGCGTATGATTAACCCTGTAAAACCGATCAGAGCGGGCACGCTCCGTTTTGTGCAACTACTTTTAAATCCTGTTAGCACTGCAACCACGTGAGCTAGCGCAATAATTTTTTTTGCATATGAAACCGGAGAAGTTGTACTTACATCTTATGGCATCAGCTTGTCCTAGGTCACAGTTGCCTTCCACATATAGCTTTGCAAAACTGCATAAAAAGCGCTTGCAGCAACAAAAACATAACATAACATAACAAAAAATAATTTCCCCCAGGGATCAATAAAGTATTCTGATTCTGATTCTGATAATATTCCAGAAACAGGCTTTGCCGATCAGCTGTTCTTTTTTTTTTTTTTTTTTTTGCCGATCACCTGTTCAAAACACTTCCTACACTGGAATAGATGTCAGCACGAACTATCACAGGTCCGCCATGACCTGCCCTAAACCGGAAGTGATGTCATTTTTGTTCAGGTTGCCTAGCAACCATGATACTAACCGCAAGAAATGTTACATACAGCTTTGTGTGACAGAAATGAAGGAGAAAAATGTTTTGTTGGTCATTCATTTTTGTCATGACGTCACTTTGATGAGTATCTGAGGCTGAGACCACGGGACTGTAAAACATGATTGTTGGGCTTCATTCCTCAACAGTCATTTCAAGATTAGCTAGTAAATAACAATTAGCTGATGTCGGTCATGAGACTAAAATCATCCCACTGTGGTAATGTAAATATAATATGGACAATATTATATGTATTGTCCGATTATTATGAGATATATATATGTAGAGGCTTTGAAACCAAGTTAACGCTGAAAGCACAAACATCACTAATGTCACATAACTGTGCCGACATGTGGCCAACAGCAATGTTTTAATGTTCTTCGTTATTAAACATTCGCACATAAATAAGTGACGTCATATTCAGTACTTACTTTTGACAGTTCACTCTTGGCCGCTCCCTTCTGCCGTATTTTGCGGCAAAATTATCCACACCTACCGCCGCGCTATGAATTGTGGGATATATGGGACCACGAAGCGTGCACCAAGCGTCCCTCTCACGTTTTCAGCTTGTTCAAAATGTTGCTGCTCGTCTCTCACACACAGGCATGAACATATCTCACCGATCCTGTCCTCTCTTCCTCGACTTCCTGTTTATCACAGCAGTCCTAACTTTGGCTCATGAACAGTCTTTCTCCTCCGTCCCTTTCTGATCTATTTCAGCCTCATGCTCCCTCGCGGCCCTTAGATCAGCTGACCAGCTGCTTTGTCCCAAAAATTGTCTGAAACTTAGAGGAGGATGAGCTTTTTCAGCTGTGGCTCCCAAACTTTGGAATGCGTTGCCTTTGAGTAATAGACAGGCATCTTCACTGTTTTCAAGTCTCTTTTGAGAACACTTTTTTTCCAGTAGCGTTTGATCGGTGTGAGTTGATGTGCTTTGTTTTAACGTGAGTGGTTTTGTCTTTTGTTTACAATCTTGTTTTGTTTTTGTACTTTGTTTTTAAATGTGCTGTATAAATAAACTGGATCTGATTATTGATCGATTGATTGGGTGATCGGTAATACAGCTGCGATTAATATGAAGTAAATGGAAACAAGCCTTAGATCAATGAGGAGAATCCATAGAATATCAAGTATTGATCTGCTGATTTCCAGTCTGTAGGAATTAAACATGGAAAAATATGAAAGCTGTATTGAAAATGCTCAGCTGTTCAATCACATATCAGCAGGTCACCTGTTAAAGGGCAAAGATCAGAATGTATTAAATACAGGGAATGCAGAATTATTAGGCAAGTTGTATTTTTGAGGAATAATGTTATTATTGAACAACAACCATGTTCTCAATGAACCCAAAAAACTCATTAATATTAAAGCTGAATGTTTTTGGAAGTAGTTTTTAGTTTGTTTTTAGTTTTAGCTATTTTAGGGGGATATCTGTGTGTGCAGGTGACTATTACTGTGCATAATTATTAGGCAACTTAACAAAAAACAAATATATACCCATTTCAATTATTTATTTTTACCAGTGAAACCAATATAACATCTCCACATTCACAAATATACATTTCTGACATTCAAAAACAAAACAAAAACAAATCAGCGACCAATATAGCCACCTTTCTAATGATCGGCTATGTACCACAGGCCTTCAAGCTGGCTGTAGTTAAACCTTTACTCAAAAAGCCATCTCTAGACCCAGCAGTCTTAGCTAATTATAGGCCAATCTCCAACCTTCCTTTAATATCAAACATCCTTGAAAGAGTAGTTGTCAAACAGCTAACAGATCATCTGCAGAGGTTTATTTGAAGAGTTTCAGTCAGGTTTCAGAGCTCATCACAGCACAGAAACAGCTTTAGTGAAGGTTACAAATGATCTTCTTATGGCCTCTGACAGTGGACTCATCTCTGTGCTTGTCCTGCTAGACCTCAGTGCAGCGTTCGATACTGTCGACCATAATATCCTATTAGAGCGATTAGAACATGCTGTAGGTATTACAGGTACTGTGCTGCAGTGGTTTGTATCATATCTATCTAATAGACTCCAGTTTGTGCATGTAAATGGAGAGTCCTCTTCACACACTGAGGTTAATTATGGAGTTCCACAGGGTTCAGTGCTAGGACCAATTCTGTTTACATTATACATGCTTCCCTTAGGCAGCATCATTAGAAGACATAGCATACATTTACACTGCTATGCAGATGACACCCAGCTCTATCTGTCCATGAAGCCAGATAACACACACCAATGAGTTAAACTGCAGGAATGTCTTAAAGACATAAAGACCTGGATGGCCGCTAACTTTCTGCTTCTTAATTCAGATAAAACTGAGGTTATTGTACTCGGCCCTGAAAAGCCTAGAAATATGGTATCTAAGCAGATTCTTACTCTGGATGGCATTACCTTGGCCTCCAGTAACACTGTGAGGAACCTTGGAGTCATTTTTGACCAGGACATGTCCTTCAATGCACATATTAAACAAATATGTAAGACTGCGTTCTTCCATTTGTGCAACATCTCTAAAGTTAGAAATATCCTGTCTCAGAGTGACGCTGAAAAACTAGTTCATGCATTTATTACTTCCAGGCTGGACGACTGTAATTCATTATTATCAGGAAGTCCAAAAAACTCCCTGAAAAGCCTTCAGCTAATCCAAAATGCTGCAGCAAGAGTCCTGACAGGGACTAGAAAGAGAGAGCAGATTTCTCCTGTTTTGGCTTCCTGTTAAATCCAGAATTCAAAATCCTGCTGCTCACATACAAGGTCTTAAATAATCAGACCCCATCTTATCTTAATGACCTTGTAGTACCATATCACCCTATTAGAGCACTTCGCTCTCGCTCTGCAGGCCTACTTGTTGTTCCTAGAGTATTTAAAAGTAGAATGGGAGGCAGAGCCTTCAGTTTTCAGGCCCCTCTTCTGTGGAACCAGCTTCCAGTTTGGATTCAGGAGACAGACACTATCTCTACTTTCAAGATTAGGCTTCAAACTTTCCTTTTTGCTAAAGCATATAGTTAGGGCTGGACCAGGTGACCCTGAATCCTCCCTTAGTTATGCTGCAATAGACGTAGGCTGCCGGGGGATTCCCATGATGCATTGAGTTTTTCCTTTCCAGTCACCTTTCTCACTCACTATGTGTTAACAGACCTCTCTGCATTGAATCATATCTGTTATTAACCTCTGTCTCTCTTCCACAGCATGTCTTTATCCTGTCTTCCTTCTCTCACCCCAAACGGTCGCAGCAGATGGCCCCGCCCCTCCCTGAGCCTGGTTCTGCCGGAGGTTTCTTCCTGTTAAAAGGGAGTTTTTCCTTCCCACTGTTGCCAAAGTGCTTGCTCATAGGGGGTCATATGATTGTTGGGTTTTTCTCTGTATCTATGAAGCGCCTTGAGGCGACTTATGTTGTGATTTGGCGCTATATAAATAAAATTGAATTGAATTGAATTGAATTGTGGTGGTTCCCAGCCAGAGTTGCATGGACTGTAGCTCCTCTCCCTGTGCTCAATTATACATTTAAATTAGGTGGATGTTGCTTTACTAAGTATTAGTTCTGAGGGCTGAAGGTCCCCAAAGTACTTTTGATTACTTTTAATGAGAAAAAGATAGCTGCTGTTAATTTAAGACAGCACTACGAGTCAAAACATCAGGACAAGCTGAAAAACCGAAATGCAGAGCAGAAACTACAGAAAGTAGAAGAGCTAAAGAAGAATCTGACATTTCAGCAGAGGTGGGTCGAGTATCCAAAAATTGTACTCAAGTAAGAGTAGCATTACTTTAAAATATTATTACTCAAGTAAAAGTAGTCGTCAAAAAAGTTACTCAACTAAGAGTAAAAAAAGTACTTGGCAAAAAGACTACTCAAGTAGCCAGTAACTGTTTGAAATGTCAGATTTATTTTATAAATAAATGCTATCATGAAGCCAATACAGAAGAACCTTAAAGGAGTAGAGACGAGCTGTTTGCATGTGCGTTGAACTCTAGCGTCATTAACCAGGCTAGCTGTTAGCTTATAGCTCACGCTAGCTAACCAGCGAGCAGTTAAAAGGACAGCTGAAGCTGCACAAAACACCCACAAACTTATCTCACTACAACGTAGCGCCGAAAATATGACTCGCAGCTCGAGCTCGACACAGCTGCTGTAACATAAGACTGACATCCAGCTAACCACAGCTAAAAAGATATTTAGAGAAAACTTACCGTTTCCTCAGGTTACACGAGTTGAGTTGTTTCACGCTGAAAAGTTGTTGTTTTGGCTCTCACTGAAGACACCAACACTGCAGATATAGCTGTTCATTTGTGCTGCTTTTAAGCGAAACATTCTTTGTATGTGAGGCCAAGGGTGTTCATCCTCTTCAGCTCTAGCGTAGACTCTGCCATGTTTTCATGGGTTTCTTCTTTCTGTGTGTCCGCTACTTTGAAACGCTTGGGCCGCTCTGCCCGCCACAGTTTCAAACTGGTCATGTGACTGCATGGCCACATCTCATTGGTAAAAAAGTTACCGGAAACTCCACTGGCGGCATGTTATCTAATGTGTTAAACTAATTTAAAAAAAAAGAACGAAAAAATAACGAGTCGAATTTTGCAAATGTAGCGGAGTAAAAGTACAGTTTCCTATGGGCTCAAAATGTGGTCATAAATATTTTGTACTTGTAAATCAGTTTTGTACTTGTAAATCAGGATTTGTATGTGTAAAAAGAATTTGTGTGTGTGTAAAAAAGATTAGTGTTGTGGACTTAGCCAAAAAATACGGAAGCGTAGAGCTGCCACCCAGGCAAAAGAAAAATACAAGTGTATCACGTTATAACGTGAAAGGTTTATTGTTCTAACAAGATACTTTTCCTGTTTGTACAATATACTATCATGTTTGTACAATATACTTTTCACGTTTGAACAACATAATATCACGTTATTACAATATACATAATTATCACGTTCGTACAATATAAATATTATATTGTACGAACGTGATCATATATTGTACAAACGTAAAAAAAAATACCATTACAATAACATTTTTTATTGTAAGAACGTAAAACGTGTTGCATTCGGAAACCCAAATCCATGGTAGTTGTGGAGAGTGCACGCTCGTCAGAACTGGCACTTAACTTTGAATGCCCTGCTTTCAACATGGACACAAACACTGATAGCCCACTTCTGAGATTTCTTCGGAATCGTGGTGTACCTGAGGACTGTCTCTTACGAATGCTACAAGAACACGTAAGTGCACTCTTGAGGGGGAAACTTGTAAAACTCGCTTTTTACGAAGTTACAGCGTCTAAAAATGTGACATATTGCTAAGTTAGCAACCACAGCGGTTTTCGCTTCTCTCGCTTTGACTGCGTAAGGACGTAACGGTAGGCTGCATTGGTGTGGATCTTTAATATGGAATGGAAAATGTAAAACAAATTAACCCGCTGTATAAAACTGGGTCGTTGTATGACCACATGTTACTACTTAACCCGTATGCAGATTCCAGGTTTCTTAAATATATCGCTATATTATGTGATGCACAATGTTTCCTTGTTTATCTAAAAACAAATGAATTAAACTGTGTTTATATTGATATTTGTCTTCAATTAAAAAAAAACAGTGAGTTCAACCCTTTGTGCTCTGTGCAACTGAAAGATACGTGAATACTAATTTACTTTTTCAAAGGTGGGCGTTGTATATACTGTAATATTTCTATTAATAACATGTTAGAGAATCTCATTAATGTTGCTGCCATAGAGAGAGGAAAAGAATAAATGCTAAATATTGATGGCTGCCACTAAAATAATAACAGACAATTATCAAAACACATGTGAAATTTACATACATTTTTTTAGTGAGGTACCTCATGTGGTGTGGCAGCAGGTATACCTTGTACTTCTGTATAGTAATAAATATCCCTGTTATTACAGATTGATGCCACAGTGATTGATTTCATGGATGACAAGACCCTGTCTGATTACATCCCAACATATGGTGACCGGATAGCTGCCAGACGGTTCTGCTTGGAAAACAGTGGTGCAAGTACTAAGGAATCAAGAAAAAACTCATTGCTCGAAAAATTGAAGGAAAAGATGGGAATCAATGAAAATGAGAAGAAACCTGATCATGAGGAGGCATTTGTTTCTAAGAGAAAAAGAACATATGCAAAAAACAACAAATGGGCTGAGAAAAAGACACGAAAAATTGAGTTAGGGTGGATCCATGAAGGTAAGCAAGTGAGAAAGCGCAGAGGAGGAGGAACAAGGACCTTTGATGTGCCCAAAGACTCCAAAAAGCTGACATATTACAGTATGCTAAAGATCTTTTCTTTCCAAGTGGAAAAAGCAAATTTGGAAGATGGGAAGTGTTCAGTCATGACATATTAGACTATCAGGAAGAGGCCGTATTTGATGAAGATGTCACAGTTGGAGAACTCTATTCAGCACTTAAAATGGGAATGTTGAGATTTTACTTGTGCACAAGAAGATTTTCCAATGATGAAGATGATGAAGAAGTTTATGATAGAGGGAAAACACATGTAAACAATGTTACACAACTGACTGACTCACATCAAGGAGATGAAGAAGCTTCTCACACTGTTGTGATCTCATCATCAGAATCTAGGAATGCTGATGAAGATGTATTATTAGACACATCTGAGGTAATGATTGGACCCTACCTTGGAGAGCCTCTGCCTTGTCAACTTGATGACACTGTAATAGATGAACCATTCCTGCAGTTTGAGGAAGATGATCTGGTCATCACATCCATTACACTTCCTCCAACAAACACAGCAGTCAGTAGTCCAGATACATCTATAAGCAATGAAGCAATAAGCTCTGCAGGATCATATGATGTTGTCTGTGTTACCATCAAACTTCACAGGGTTACTATTCTGGAGGAGATGATCAGCCAGTTCAAAGATCCAACACTCCTCATACACCCTCTAAAATACACCTACATTGATGAAAAAGGAGCTGACGCACATGGCGTATCAAGAGATGTGTATGCTGCATTTTGGTCAGAGTTTGTGGACAACACAGCTGAAGGAGAGGAGTTCAGAGTGCCATCACTGTCTCCTAAATGGCAGGAAGAAGAGTGGAAATCCATGGGTAGAATTTTACTGAAGGGATTTCAAGACCATGGATATTTCCCTTGTCGCCTTGCTCCTGTTTTCACAGTGGCACTCATCTTCGGTGAGAATCAAGTATCAGATGATCTGCTGTTTGAAAGTCTTCTCTTTTACCTAAGTCAATCAGATAGGGATCTGATAACAAGGGCACTAAAAGAAGATCTTTCAGATGAAGACAGGGATGAAGTGCTGGATCTCATGGATCGCCTGGATGTATCAGTGCTTCCAACCAAAGAGAACTTAAAAGGCCTTCTTCTGAAAGTCGCACACAAACAATTAATCCAAAAACCAGCATATGCCGCAGAGAAAATGTCCTTAGTTGCAAGCTACTTCCTAAAAGAAGCTTTTCAAAGCCCACAAGATGTCCTACAAATGTATGAGGATAAAAAGCCAACAACGAGAAAGCTTTTGAAGTTGCTTACTGCCTCTCCCACCACTCAAGCAGAGAAGCAGAGCTTCAGATTTCTGCACCAGTACATCAGAGGACTTGATGATACAGGGCTCAGAAGGATGTTCAGGTTTCTTACTGGGTCAGATGTCATCTGTGTTGACAAGGTTGAGGTACTGTTCACGCCTGTGGATGGACTGGAACAACGATCTGTGGCACGCACATGCAGTCCTCTTCTGGAACTACCATGGACATACACGTCCTACCCAGAACTACGAAATGAACTGGACAATGTTTTGGCTGCTAAAAGCTCTTATGAGTTCAGCATAGCTTGATTAAAGTCCATCATGTTTAAACCAAAGAATGAAAGGTTTGCACTAACAATGACTGGCTATGAAGCTCTAAAGTTTGTTAAACCCACAAACAGGGAACACATCATTGTATAAAAAAAGAAAGAGCTTAAATTTCAGGGAAGTGTTTTATTTCATATTTGAATTTATTTTCAAAAATTGTGGATAACATCAATTTGTTTCCACCATGAAAAATGTAAATTTCAGTTTAAATTTTCATACTTAAAAGTTTTACTAGTTTAAATGTTAACTAATTATGTTTAATAAGTTCATATGGTTAGCAGCAAGTGGTGAACTATGCTTATTATTAGTTCTTATCATGTGTCAAGGTCCTTTTCCACAGGTCTGTGGTGCAGTTTTGTAGGATACAAGATGTCTGCTAGAGGGGATGTTTTGTTTAGTAATAATTCAAAAGACTTAATATTAATTATTTTCAAGTATATTTTTTTTACCTTTCCACCAGTCATTTGTTTAGAACATATTTTAAGGGAATAACTTTGGAAGGCAATGTGTTTGATGCAATAGTTGACTGGAATAAAAGACAGAAAATTGGCACATAAGTTAAGTTTTGTAGTGTTTATCAAGAGTCCGTGTTTTCTTCTCCTTGAACACAAATAAAAGGGAGGTTAACATCTAACACTATTTGTTAATTATTAAATAATGCAGAATTTGTACATTTACCAGTTTACAAGAAACTGTTCGTGGATGAATAGCAGTTGCACAATGTGTTCAGTAAAATTGAAAACAATATTTCATGAATGATAATGTATAGGATCAGCAGTTTAAAAAATGTTTTTTTGACAGTCTTAAAACAGAAATCAGATATAATAGAAATTCCGTTAAAAAATAATTGGAAATGCCAAAAGGTTGGAGTACGCAGATTTGGTTAAATATATTTAGACATGCTTGCTTGCTACTATCTTGAACCGAAAATCCAAACAAAATAATAATGAATGTCTTTTCTATTGTTTATTGCACAAATAAAACATTGTACCCAAAAATATATGCGTAAAAATTCCCAAAGCCCAATTATATTTAGGTTTATAAGTCCTTCAGTATATAGGCTCTCAGGAAGAGATACAGTTCAATGGATTCATCTGCTGTGCTTGGTGGAAGTAAGAAGTTCTCTGACATTATAAGGCAACACAAGCTGAAAACGGCTTCATCACAGGTATAAGGTCCTCTCTGTTGACATTCTTGCTTACAAGCATCCACTGCCTCCCAAGAAACCTCTTTCAGATGATCCTGTCCTCCAAAGAGATGAGGGATGGTGTACATGAGAATCGGACGTCCACTTGGAGCAACTGCATTTCTGCTTCTGCGTATTATGTGGGTGTTCCACATATGTGCAACTTGCTGCAGCTCTTCCTATTAAATATTAAAAATTAAAAAATCTCATATCAGTAAAAGAACACATTTCTCTTGGCTCAACATGTTACCCAAAACGGCGCTGGCACGGCTGGCAACCTTAACCCAATTTCCCTCGGGATGAATAAAGTACGATCAATCAATCAATCAATCAATCAATCAATCAATCAATCAATCAATCAATCAATCAATCAAAAGCACCACACAATGACAGTCGGAAAAACAGAGTTTATCAAAAATACTCAACAACAAGAATAACAGTGGTAGACACGTGATACTTTGGAAAATTTTAAGTAATTATTAAACGTGAATTGTTTTAGACAATATGTTTCTGGCCAGTGAAATATGCATTTTTTTTCATATCCTCAACGGAGTGATAATAGGGATGGTGCATGGTAGGTGTTAAAGCAAACTTTTTATTCTCTCTCCGTGTCTCTCTTTCTCTCTAACACACACACACACACACACACACACACACACACACACACACACACACACACACACAATGACTCATTAAAAGAATATAAACATGGTTACATACCTCGATGACGTTCAGGCACGTAAACAATATGAGCTGCTTGTCCAAAAAACATCCAGAAAAGCAATCATGGTCTTTTAGTTCCTGAAGACGATTTATCCAGTGCTGAGCATGATGTCGTCTCAGAAAGGCCCACCAGCCTTCAATACGCTGATTGTGATTGCTGGATCCAGTAATAAAACAGTTTCTGATGTTCGGATCCATAGTCCAGCGCAAGAATCGTTGCATCTCGGCCATTATGACATTTTCTGTTCCCAAATCAGAGCGAATCCTAGCAGGTGTTCCCGTCCTCTTTTCAACTTCTGCTATGAAATATCCAGCAATGACTTTGGGATCATTGTTTGTTGAATAGGCATGAAGCCAAATCATAACTCTCGAAAACCCATCAATAGCTCCATTTATACAGATTCCAAAAGGCTTCAGTTTGTCATAGGAGTCAACATGCCACATGAAATTTGGTCCAGGATTTACATACGTGCGTCGCATTAGGCGATTTCTGCGTCGTTGCTCAACACCGTAAGGGTCAAGATATTTCAGTAAATGTCTCACAGTACTCTGCGTGACAACATAACCTGCCTGAATGCAGTTCAGGTGATGTAGTTTGTATCCATGGAGCCTCCCATGTCCCTCCAGTTGATCAATAAGAAATCGTGCCACCTCAATCGGATCGGACTCATTCTTTCTCCTGTACAGTCCCATGCGTTTTAGGTTTCTTCTAAGTGTCCGCATGCTTATCACAATACTGTCCAAACTGCTCAATAACAGCAAAATCTCCCCATGCCTCAATCCAAGCATAAAATAGAACTTAATTAATTCCAATAAACGAGCCATTTTCTCGCACTCTGATCTGCACTGTCACCCACTTCACTATGTTTTACACTTCCGTATCTTTACGGCAATATATCATGCTCGAACAATAAAATATATGTTATAACGTGAAAATTTTATTGTTCAAACAATATAATTATCACGTTCGTACAATATAATATTTATATTGTACGAACGTGATAATTATATTGTACGAACGTGATAATTATGTATATTGTAATAACGTGATATTATGTTGTTCAAACGTGAAAAGTATATTGTACAAACATGATAGTATATTGTACAAACAGGAAAAGTATCTTGTTAGAACAATAAACCTTTCACGTTATAACGTGATACACTTGTATTTTTCTTTTGCCTGGGTGGCAGCTCTACGCTTCCGTAAAAAAATCCCTGCAAGTTACAAGTACGAATTTTGACCCTATTTTTCTTCCTTTCATCTGATTGGTCAATGTCATGTCAATCACAAATTAAACAATCCAATCAGAGAACAGATGGGTTTGGCTGTCGGAGGGGCGCTTTTTTTGAACTGCAGGTCCTTGAAGGGTAATACAGTTTGAAGCTGGAGGATCTCTATATAAATATCCGATAGCAGCTAGGTCCCCTAACTTTCAGCAGCTGTTGAAAGGAAAAAGTTGTGGTATATCAGTGGTTAGAAACACCATCATTACTTTAGGATTAGTTTAACACAAAGTCAGGGCTGACCTGGGACCATTGCTGTGAGTCACAGTGCGCAGCATAAAGGTCCTTTCACATCGGACGCAGCATGTGCTGCTAATGCTAACTGCTAACTAAAAGCCAAGGATCCAGAATTTGTTGCGCTGGCTGCTGAGCTCTGTGGGTTTTTGCAGCAGCTCTACCTGTAGTAGATGCACCTGCACTCCTCTACAAGAGTTTCTGGTTTTTTTGCTAGTTCTTCAAATCTTCAATAAAAACATGTATGCTAATTCATAACAAAGAAAGCTTTGTAATGACCACATTTTGAGCCCATACGTTTCTTCTTCATAAATGTACTCAAGTAAAAGTAAAAAGTATCTTGCAAAAAAGGTACTTTAAAAGTACATTTTTTTCAAAAACTTACTCAAGTAAATGTAACGGAGTAAATGTAACTCGTTACTACCCACCTCTGCATTTCAGCAGATGACTTTCACCAGTGCAAAATCACAAAGTGAAGCTGTTGTGAAAGCAAGTTTTATTGTAGCAGAGGAGCCAAATCAGCCCGGTACCACTCTGAAGAGCTGCATGATGAAGGTGTGCGACGTCTTGTGTCCAGACAAAATGCAGATTTTGGCAAATGTGAGCCTGAGCAGAAATACGATTGCTGATCGGGTTTGTGAGATGGCCACTGATTTAAGAACACAGTTGTGTGAAAGAAGCAAAAACTTTCTTGCATACTCTCTTGCTGTGGATGAAAGTACAGACATGATGGACATTGCACAGCTGACCATCTTCATCCGTAAGGGGAGTGAATATTGGAAATTGAATCGATGCACGGGACAACGACAGGAAAAGACATTTTTTAAAAGTATTTCAAAGTGTAACTGACATGAAACTGCGCTGGGATAACAGATGGAGCGCTGGTGTTGTGCAGGATGTAAGATCTAGTAAGGATGCAGGAGAACTGTACTGGTGAGTTAACAGCATATCTGCATCACACACCAGGAAAGGCTGTGTAGTAAAGTCCTTAAAATGGAGCATGTAATGCTCACCGTGACGCAGACCGTACATTTTATCTGAGCTAAAGGATTAAATCACCGTCAGTTTCAGTCTTTTATGTGGGAAATAGATTCAGAGTTTGCCGACATTCCTCATCACACAGAGGTCCGCTGGCTGAGTTGGGGAAAAGTTCTCAGTAGTTTTTGAGCTCAGCAAGGAAACCTGTCAGTTCATGGACATGTGTGATGTGGTGAAAGCGTTTCAAGTGAAGCTGTCACAAATGCACCAGTGCAACCTGCCTCACTTTCCCTGTTGCCAAGTAATGTTGAGCCAAGTCGGCGCACTTTGCTCCGTCTACATGCGGCTGGAACCTTGTGTTTGCTTTCATTTATTTTTTCTGGGGTTTTTGCTGCATGTTCATATTTCTAACTTGCATAATTGTGACAGGATATATTTTTATGGAGAGCAAAATATTTAAAGTTAAAGTTAATTTTTTTAAGTTATTTATTCTGGAATAATATTTCTGCCTGTTTTTATTCATATTTATGTTTAAAAAACATCGATTTAGTGTGTTTAAAAAATGTTTATCTTGTTTGGCCCACGACCTAAAGTGTGCCTTGAGTTTTGGCCCCCTATGCAATTGAGTTTGACACCTCTGCTGTACACTATGCCACTATGCACTCGGTTATGGCGTTCCACGTATGCCCCGCCTGCCAGCATCTTGCACCCTGCTGCTACGTGCTGGATTGTCTCAGGGGCATCTTTACACAGCCTGCACCTGGAGTCTTGCCCATACTGGCAGTCATGTTTCCCTGGGCAATATTATCAGAATCACCTTTATTTGGCCAAGTTTGTGCACAGAAATCAATTTGACTCAACTTTGGGGGTTTTTGCATACAGAAAGCAAACTTTGTAAAAATATATAAATAAATAAATTTAAGCCATGAACAGGCTCACGGCTCAGCAGACATCAATAACAGCTTCACTCACACATCTGTACAAAACAAACTTTATTGAAACACCTTTACATAAAGAAAAACTTTACAGATAAACAGGAAGTGTCCTGTTACATGCGACAGGTGTCATGAAACGCCTCCAGGGTCCTAAAGTCCCTCCACGTGGGAGGAAGTCCGTCCTGCAGGAAACGGCCACAACGCTGACATGACGACTGGAAGAGCTTCATGTAGCTCCGCAGCCAGGTCTGAGAGGGCGACACAGAGGGGTCAGACACAGACAGGCAACGACAGAGGGTAATCAGATTACTCTGGTGCCCGATTACTCTCACCATGAAAGACCGCACAACGACGTCTGGCATCTGAGGCAGCTGGTAGTGCAGCAGGGCGGTGGTGGCGTGGTCTGTTACCTGCAAGCACCTGGCTAATCAGGGCTCCGAATGCTAGGCCCACATATCAACTTCTATGCATCTGAGATCTCTTACCTTCTGAAACACCTGGTACTGGGACTTGGTCCAGATATCCAGCTGACGAGGACAAAAGAACAGGTTACCGTGGTTACCTGGGACACATAATCAGCTGTTACCTGTCAGGCGAACACTCACCTTTCCTTCCTCGTTGTAAACGTTTTCGTTGAATCCTCGAACGATGGTTCTGTCGATAAACAGCGACCGCATCACAACGATGGCCTTCAGCACCTTCCCCAGAGTCACCTGGGACGGAGACAGGTGAGACAGACACATGTTACCTGATCTGAAAACACCTGTGGGCACAAAGTGTGTTTAAATGTGTATTCTACTACCAGCAGCACAGCCGACGTCCCGTTGGGTCTAAACAGCTCAATGGTCATATCAGGAAACAGCCTGCCGATGCGAGAGATGACATCATCCACGTACCTGTGACAGGTGTGACAGGTGCCCGTGTGTTAGTATGAAAGGATAAACCAGGGGAACCGCAGCATAAAGGTGTGAAATAGTTTACTGTAGCACTGTTGTAGTATTTTGTGCAATAGTACTCACTGTGGAGGCAGTACCAGAGTACTGGGTTGGACTTTGGGCCGTCTCTTGGCTGATGCTCCCATCTGATTGGCTGATCGCTTCAGCGACTGCTGGTTCAACAAACTGGAGGCCAAGCTAGCGTGATACTGCAACTACACATACACACAAACACAGCGTGAGGATTTGACGGTAGGCGGGGCCTCTAAACATGGATTAAATGTTTTCCTCACACTCAAAGACGCTCAGCCTGCATCCGACCTCACAAGTGTCCACACGAGGACAATCCCAGTGTCCTCTGTCTGTCTGACTGTCAGGCAGTAAAAACATGGAGGCAGCGTCCGGGTGGGTGGTCCCTGACCAGTTTACAGGGAGTGGTTTTATCACGTCCATGTTTTTGCAAACACGACGGCGACGGTGGAAGGACTCATCTTCAGCCTTCGTAAACGAGGGCCGCCGCTGGCTTGGTCTGTGGTGGCAGCTCCATGAGCTCCAGCTGTGGACCAACATCAAAGCACCTGACACGCTCAGAGCAGCTGAAGAGTCGCGATCAAGAACTCGCTGATTAATGAGACACAGCTGACACAGTGGGTATCAGAGGCGGGGGCTGATTCTGTTGGTCTGAAAACGCTACGAACCATCAGCTGCACACAGAGGCTTGTCACAACCGTCTGTCTGCGGTCAACACTCGACTTTAACAAACCGAAACAAAACAAACAACTGAGGTTACAAAGGTCGTCCTTTGTGCTTATAACATGTGAAACAGTCAAATAAAAAACCTCACACGACAGAAGCTGAAGTCCAAACAGCGATGATAAAACCGACACAGCAGGTTTGTGTCCCATGGCGTGTGGAAACTCCCACCGTCGCCATATTTCCCTATCTGGTATGACTGAAACACGCACGCTCAGCACGGTGTGTTAGGTAGAAGGTTTTGAGGTTTGGCGGGGGGATTAATGATGCATTCGCAGTGTGTGGGAGAAAAAAAAAAAAACGTGCAGACACCGTAATATTTCCATGGCAACCCATACTCGATGGTTACGATAACGCCATTTTAACCATCGTATGTGGACAAACTCGTTAAGTATATTCGATACATGGCCCAGCCCTCACTCCAGCTCAACATCCATCTTCGACCCCGCAGTAACCACAAGTCTTTAATTCCAGTTACAGTCCCTACATATTTATCCATCACTCACCCAGCTGGCTCACATTACAGCAGCCTTCACGCCAACATGTGTAAAAACAATTGTGTTGCTAGGCGATCCAGTGTGTCGTAGCTACTTTAATTTCTGTGGCTTCTCCGGTTCGAGGTAAAAGTGGTTATATTTATTTCTTTTGATCCAACACGCCCCAAAAGCCAGTATTTGATGAATACGCCCAAAGTCATGAAATATGAGATGCACAGTGCTGATGGCACCGGGTCACCTGACTCAAACAGTCCTCATCATGACGTGTCTGCAAACCCGAACATTACAGCGAACAAGAGGCACGTCCTGTTTCAGACCAGCCAGCCAACAGAGCTACTCTCTGCTAAAGGCACGGACCGCTCATGAACGGCAGGAGACAGCGACCCCGCTACACTGACGCTCAGCTGTCGTCTCCTCCGCTCAGTTAGCTATGATGGTGCTAAACATGCCTTTCTTGAATTGTTAAATCTGTGACGGTGTGTCACAGCAGGGCTCCGTGGGGAAATGTCCAGGTTCAGGTCCACTTTGATCTCGCTGTGAACAGGGCGGTTGCTCTGAGGTCCTCATCAGCAATGTTCCCTCTAAGCTGCGTGCGTGCGCAATTGCGCACTGCTGGCACGTCTCTGCGCACAGAAAAAAAAATCTAACCTGAATTGAAATTAAAATGAAAACTTTAACAATCCTGTTCTGCATGTTAGTCAGTGACTGGCTGCTCCCGTATGGGATCAGAACGATGCCACCTTATCCCACAGTCCAGCCAATGATGCGATTCACATTCGTATAGATACGCAGCTAATCAACGTCGCTGACAGGCTCTGACAGCGTCCTTATGTGCCGACACCGGTGTTTAGCTAGCAAAGCGGCTGATGTGGAGTGAAGCCACGTTAATGACAACGTGTACAACCATTGGAGATGTGAGCAGCACAGACGAACAACTGACGGACAAAGTGTGGACTTTATACCAGTTTTTAAATTGTGTTGATCGGCCACGTAAAACCAGAGTTATGATAAAATATCTGCAATGTTTGTTTTTCTTCCTGAATACTGTCGTTGTTTATATTTACTGCAGGAAGAAACGGTAATAACTGCGTTTTTTAAGGAAAACCCCCTGAGCAAAAACAACACCCCTCCCCCAGCCTCTCCTATTGGTGGAAAAATGTACCATGTGGACCAATCACAAAATGATATGGCAACATGGCATTTATTGTTTAGGGAGGGGGAAGTTTTAGGAGTGACGGCGTGTTTGAGATGTGAGAGATTTGCAATGTTTAGCACTAATCTTGTGTCGTCAGTGTGTCGTCAGTGTGTCGTCAGTGTGTCGTCAGTGTGTAGTCAGTGTGTAGTCAGTGTGTAGTCAGTGTGTAGTTAGTGTGTCGTCAGTGTGTAGTCAGTGTGTAGTTAGTGTGTAGTCAGTGTGTAGTCAGTGTGTAGTTAGTGTGTCGTCAGTGTGTAGTTAGTGTGTCGTCAGTGTGTAGTCAGTGTGTAGTCAGTGTGTAGTCAGTGTGTAGTTAGTGTGTCGTCAGTGTGTAGTCAGTGTGTAGTTAGTGTGTCGTCAGTGTGTAGTCAGTGTGTAGTTAGTGTGTAGTCAGTGTGTAGTCAGTGTGTCGTCAGTGTGTAGTCAGTGTGTCGTCAGTGTGTAGTCAGTGTGTAGTTAGTGTGTAGTCAGTGTGTAGTCAGTGTGTAGTTAGTGTGTCGTCAGTGTGTAGTTAGTGTGTCGTCAGTGTGTAGTCAGTGTGTAGTCAGTGTGTAGTCAGTGTGTCGTCAGTGTGTAGTCAGTGTGTCGTCAGTGTGTAGTCAGTGTGTAGTTAGTGTGTAGTCAGTGTGTAGTCAGTGTGTAGTTAGTGTGTAGTCAGTGTGTAGTCAGTGTGTCGTCAGTGTGTAGTCAGTGTGTAGTTAGTGTGTCGTCAGTGTGTCGTCAGTGTGTAGTCAGTGTGTCGTCAGTGTGTAGTTAGTGTGTCGTCAGTGTGTAGTCAGTGTGTAGTTAGTGTGTCGTCAGTGTGTAGTCAGTGTGTAGTTAGTGTGTCGTCAGTGTGTAGTCAGTGTGTAGTCAGTGTGTAGTTAGTGTGTCGTCAGTGTGTAGTCAGTGTGTAGTTAGTGTGCAGTCAGTGTGTAGTTAGTGTGTAGTCAGTGTGTCGTCAGTGTGTAGTTAGTGTGTAGTTAGTGTGTAGTGAGTGTGCAGTCAGTGTGTCGTCAGTGTGTAGTCAGTGTGTAGTCAGTGTGTAGTCAGTGTGTCGTCAGTGTGTAGTCAGTGTGTAGTCAGTGTGTCGTCAGTGTGTAGTCAGTGTGTAGTTAGTGTGTCGTCAGTGTGTAGTCAGTGTGTAGTCAGTGTGTAGTTAGTGTGTAGTCAGTGTGTAGTCAGTGTGTAGTTAGTGTGTCGTCAGTGTGTAGTCAGTGTGTCGTCAGTGTGTCGTCAGTGTGTAGTCAGTGTGTAGTCAGTGTGTCGTCAGTGTGTAGTCAGTGTGTAGTCAGTGTGTCGTCAGTGTGTAGTCAGTGTGTCGTCAGTGTGTCGTCAGTGTGTAGTCAGTGTGTAGTCAGTGTGCAGTCAGTGTGTAGTTATTGTGTAGTCAGTGTGTAGTTATTGTGTAGTCAGTGTGTAGTCAGTGTGTAGTTAGTGTGTAGTCAGTGTGTAGTTATTGTGTAGTCAGTGTGTAGTTAGTGTGTAGTCAGTGTGTATTTAGTGTGTCGTCAGTGTGTCGTCAGTGTGTAGTCAGTGTGTAGTTAGTGTGTCGTCAGTGTGTAGTTAGTGTGTAGTCAGTGTGTAGTCAGTGTGTAGTCAGTGTGTCGTCAGTGTGTAGTCAGTGTGTAGTCAGTGTGTAGTCAGTGTGTAGTTAGTGTGTAGTTAGTGTGTAGTCAGTGTGTAGTCAGTGTGTAGTTAGTGTGTAGTCAGTGTGTAGTCAGTGTGTAGTTAGTGTGTCGTCAGTGTGTAGTTAGTGTGTAGTCAGTGTGTAGTCAGTGTGTAGTTAGTGTGTAGTCAGTGTGTAGTTAGTGTGTAGTCAGTGTGTAGTCAGTGTGTAGTTAGTGTGTCGTCAGTGTGTAGTCAGTGTGTAGTCAGTGTGTAGTCAGTGTGTCGTCAGTGTGTAGTCAGTGTGTAGTTAGTGTGTCGTCAGTGTGTAGTTAGTGTGTCGTCAGTGTGTAGTCAGTGTGTAGTTAGTGTGTAGTCAGTGTGTAGTTAGTGTGTAGTCAGTGTGTAGTCAGTGTGTAGTTAGTGTGTCGTCAGTGTGTAGTCAGTGTGTAGTCAGTGTGTAGTCAGTGTGCAGTCAGTGTGTAGTTAGTGTGCAGTCAGTGTGTCGTCAGTGTGTAGTCAGTGTGTAGTTAGTGTGTAGTCAGTGTGTAGTCAGTGTGTCGTCAGTGTGTAGTCAGTGTGTAGTTAGTGTGTCGTCAGTGTGTAGTCAGTGTGTAGTCAGTGTGTAGTCAGTGTGTCGTCAGTGTGTAGTCAGTGTGTAGTTAGTGTGTCGTCAGTGTGTAGTTAGTGTGTCGTCAGTGTGTAGTCAGTGTGTCGTCAGTGTGTAGTTAGTGTGTAGTCAGTGTGTAGTCAGTGTGTCGTCAGTGTGTAGTTAGTGTGTCGTCAGTGTGTAGTCAGTGTGTCGTCAGTGTGTCGTCAGTGTGTAGTCAGTGTGCAGTCAGTGTGTAGTTATTGTGTAGTCAGTGTGTAGTTATTGTGTAGTCAGTGTGTAGTCAGTGTGTAGTTAGTGTGTAGTCAGTGTGTAGTTATTGTGTAGTCAGTGTGTAGTTAGTGTGTAGTCAGTGTGTATTTAGTGTGTAGTCAGTGTGTAGTTATTGTGTAGTCAGTGTGTAGTTAGTGTGTAGTCAGTGTGTAGTCAGTGTGTATTTAGTGTGTATTTAGTGTGTAGTCAGTGTGTAGTTAGTGTGTAGTTAGTGTGTAGTCAGTGTGTAGTGTAGTTTTGTTGTTGTGTGTCAGAACAATGAGGCGCCTGCTGAGTGTTACAGCAGTGACACATCTGCTGCTGTCAGGCCTGCAGGTATCAGGCTGTTGTTCTCCTTCATCTCATACTGTCTCACACTGACTACAGAAATTATTTTTTGGAGCGGCACAAATAATTTGTGTGGCATCAGAGTTGATGCAGAACAGCTGATTGTTCTGTAAATAGTTTGAAATGTTTATTTAAAAACGCTTTGGCTGCATTTTTAGGTAAACAGCTGCAAAAAGCTTTGTTTGCATAACTCAGTTACTTTTTTGAAGAAGTAACTATATAATTAACTGCCCAACATTGGTCATTATTTACTGTATTTGCAGACAGAGTTACAGACTCTCTCCCAGACCACAGACTCATAATACAGTCAGAGCTTTATGAAAAATAAAGAAAGAAAGTTTTGTTTTCAAACTTGGAGTTCAAGTTATTTTTCCTTCCAATAGTGTTAACATGCTACAGGTCATGAACAAGATTGTTTTTAATTGTCATTGTAAGTAGGCTGAAGCAGTTAATTTAAAGTAGTCTAACATAAATGCTGTAATTTGATTACTTTAATAAACCTATGTGACTTGGATGCTGGCGTGACCACACTGCACACGTCTGATGTTGCTCACAGTGGTCCAAGGGACGCTCAGGGAGTTTGTGTGTTCATGAAACATTAGAGGGAACGTTGATCATCAGTGAACAGGAAGTGCACGTTAGCGGTTACCTTGTTGGACCACTTGTATGCCTGCAGCAGCTGAGAGTACAGAGGAGTTTTATCCTGCACCGGGTCCAGACTCAGCAGACCGCTGTTATGGAGGGGGTGGGACTCTGAGGGGCGACCAACCAATCCGCTGAGACGCTCCAGCTCACTGACAGACAGACAGAGAGACGGATTTTCAGTCGCCAGAGAAAGTCAAACCGTAAAAACGTGTTTAGGATTAAAAAGTCATAAAATAACAGTCAGAGGTCAGGCTCACTTCAGCCTGCTCGAGCATGGCTGATTACACTTAGACTCTCAGTAAACATGGACCTAAAATCATCCTGACCATCAGCTGCTGTCTTGTCTCAAAATACACTCCAAGTGTTGCTCTGTGGCACGGAAAGTCGCCTTCAGTTTAGGATGTATTCAGAAAATGAACTTTATATTTTAATAATTCCCGTGAGGAAGATGCATATCTGCTCTGAGGATCCAGAATTCCCTTTGGACAGTATTTCAAGTTTCCACACCAACGACACAGCGACAGTAGGTGCTTGGCAGCTGTTAGAATCAGGAATCAGAATGCTTTATCAATCCCTAAGAAAATTATGTATCTGAATGGACCCTCTTCTGTCAGCATGTCTTTGTGTATTAACTCTTAAATCAGCAGAAATATGAATGGACCCTGGTCTGTTATGAGTCTGTCAGCATGTCTTTGTGTATTAACTCTTAAATCAGCAGAAATATGAACGGACCCTGGTCCGTCAGCATGTCTTTGTGTATTAACTCTTAAATCAGCAGAAATATGAACGGACCCTGGTCCGTCAGCATGTCTTTGTGTATTAACTCTTAAATCGGCAGAAATATGAATGGACCCTGGTCTGGGGGTTAGTGTGTTTTTCTGTAGGCTGGATCCTGACGGACAGTGTTTGGACTCACTTGAGGTCTCTGTTGACCGCCTCTAGGTTTTGCTGGAATTCGGATATAAACTGCTTCTCTCGACCCTCCAGCGTCTCGCGATTCTTCATGCCGTCCTTCAGGAACTCGAACACGCGGCTCACGCTGGAGCGCAGCGCCTGGATGCCGCTGATGGCGTGAGAAAACGCATCCAGGTTCACTCCGACATTCACCACGTCCGCCATCTTCTCTGCTTTCCCCCCCCCGGCTGCTGGCGCGCGTTGATGACGTTTAGGAAGTCGTTAAAAAAAACAAAAAAACGTGACCCTGACTGGAAAGGCAATCTTACAGTCATTGGATGATGATGTAAATAAATGTAAAGATAGAAGGTTAAAGGTCACAGGTGTTTACATGCAGGGCTGGACTGGAACAAAAAATCGGCCCGGGCATTTTGACTAGAGACCGGCCCACCAGGTATTATAGGAAAAACCATAAAGCCTTTGAATGGAAACAAACGCTGTTGTCACAGTGATGTACACTGTGTTGTTGGTATATATGTATCAGTCTAATAAACTTAAACCTACACCATCCTGCATATTCTGGTATTCTACAAGACATAATGTGGATTGCACAACACTGGTCACTATATTCTTAATTTCCAGTTAATACTTGTACAGCTGCTGTTATTGTGTATATATTTATTTATATTTCTTCATACATTCTTATATAGTTCTATATTGTGTATTTTGTTGTACAGTTATTTTATTTTCAACTTTAATTTATATATTTTATCTTATTCTCCCAGTTAAATTTACCCTTCATTCTAATTTGTGTTGTACAGTTATTTCATTTTTAATCTTAATTTATATTTTATTCCTTCCTAGTTAAATTTACCCTTTTTAATTTTTCATATTTATTTCCTATCTTATTCATAGCCTTTTCCCTTTTTTGTTTTCTTTAGGTCACGAGCAGTTGTCAAAGCATTTCACTACATATCGTACTGTGTATGACTGTGTACGTGACAAATAAAATTTGAATTTGAATTTAAACAGTACCTGGAAGCAGACTGCTTGGTCGAGTTAACCTCCTGAACTATCTACAGCACATGGTGAAAACCTGAAATTAAGACAGAGGAGACTAGAGGTGAGACATGATCATTACTGATTACTGATGACAGATTTAGATATATTTTCATAAACTATTCATTTGCCACATCAATAAACAGCATGGCAGGGCAAAATATGTTTTCTAACATGGCAACCTTTACAAAGTGAAAGGAGACAGAAAGACAGGTGAGAAAGAATTTTACACAGTACTGGTACAGAATCTAGAAAATGTGGGAAAATACTGGCATCATATACAGTACTTACTTCTGAAGAAATTATGATTGGACCCTTTCTGCTATTTGCACATTTTTTGCACATTTTTTACTGTAAATTTCTAAGTTAATTTTTAAATTTTGTAGTAACCTGTAAATTGTAGATACTGTAAAACTTTTTTCTGTCATTTAATGGTTGGGCATTGTACAGCTACAAGCATTTCATCCCCATGTCATACTGTGTATGGTTGTGTGTGTGTGACAAATAAAATTTGAATTTGAATTTGAAAAAAATTACTATGTACAATAATGGATTTCTATGCATTTTACAGCAGATCAAAACGTTTGTTGTAAGATTCAGATAATTATTTGTTAAAAGCGAGACATTTTAAATGAGAATAAGAGAGAAAAGTATTTCCTTGTGCCCCCCTGGCAACACTTTGCTAGATCCGCCCCTGCACAGTTACCAGCTGTCAGCTGCTTAGAAAAGGATCCTGGTGTCATTTGTCTCTCAGAAACAGTTCATAACTTCAACTCATCCATGTCACCTAAAAGGTAAACCTGTTTCTCCATCACCTGTTCAGCTCTGATGGTTCAGTAAGGACATCTCCTGGTTTCATCTGCATGTTTCCCTCTCACCACATATCCAAACCGACATCATGACCAGCAGCTTTACAGCTGTGGCTCCAGCAAACATCAGCTGATACTAGAAATTAATATTAAATAAATTTTAGCAACAGCTGATCAAGCTTAAACGTGCTGCTGAACCTGAAGTTCAGTTCTCCTGACACTCGGACCGGCGGCTGCTTCGGGTCTCTGCTCCTCCTGCCTTTCCGTCATCCACCTGCTGGCCTCCACCACTTGCTAATGTTACTGAATCTGTGGCAGCTCCGCGATAGCCACCACCAAACAACTGAGTTATCTTTACACATCTCCCAGCATCTGGCCAATCCACCACCTTTCATTGTTTATACCGTTACGGTTAAAAACGGGAAAAAAAACCCCATCGGCCCATAAAAACGAGGCATACCGGGCGTTTGCCCGGTATGCCCGATGGCCAGTCCAGCTATGTTTACATGTAACCGTGACCTTTGTTCATTCTGCTTCCCCGGAGACAAAAATCACCTGACCTCTGAGATTCTTAATGAGCACTGAAGGTCCGGGGAACCCCCTTTTAACAGGAAGTCACCTCCAACAGGCCCAGGCTGAGGGAGTGGCAGTTGGTCAGGGGTAGGCCAAACCAATCTTCTGCCATCAGTTTTTAGTTTGTTTGTTTTCTTTTGCCTATTTGATTTGGTTCTTTAGCCATTAGAATTATTGTCTGAAGGCCAAGATGCCCAACAGATTTACTTTACCAAGTGCATCATCACGGCCTTGCCATATCGGTCCATTGGATTAACCTTTGTTATTTATTTTATTTTATTTTCAGTAGTTAGAGACGGGACAGACATGACCTCAACAGGTGAAAAAAAGAAGAGAAAACAAGCAAAAAAGAGAGCAACATAATAAACACAACACCATTGCAATAATCTAGCTAAGTGTAAATAACAGTAAATGTTATTGTGCAGCACGCAGGGCTGACAGCGCACAATGTGCTTTGGGTTAGCAGCCAAGAAAGGTGCCATCAGTTGCTGCCCAGTGATGCCAACCACGTGTGCAAGCTCAGCAGGTGAGTGAAACAACCCGTGGCTGAGAGCAGGAACTGGACTCCCAGGTGTTCCCACATTGACTACAATCTGGGACTCTGGGACTCAACAGCTGTGTGAGGAGCAGGGTGGGTTTAGAGTCAGGATGGACTGGATGGAGCCGAGGTGCTGCAGGAGGCCGTGCGCTCATATGTGGAGCCTCGCTGCAGGACAGTGGCCTTGATCCAGGTGTCCTGGAAGCACAGGATGGGCTTGGGATGCGTTCCTGCTGGGGCGAAGCCTCAGAGGTCTCAGATATTTGCCATAAACTAAAACATGTGGCAGTCCTAAGGAGCCGACAGCACAGCAGTGATGCAAAAGAAGCGTAGCTCTAAAAATTCTCTTCAAACTAGCCAGTAAAAGCAGAAAGATTCCTGAGATTATAGGAAGTTTCCATCAGGATCTGACTGATAGGTTTGTAGCTCGAACCTATTCGCTGGAACGTTAAGGACAATCTGCTACGCAGCAAAAAGCAAGACTCAAGGCACCAAAGTTCTCTGGTTTACTCATGCATGAGGGAGACCTGGCTGGAGCCAAGCGTCGTTCCACCACTTGACCTCTGTCAGACTCTCAGCCAGGTTTCCCCACAGCACTCCTTTTATTGTGGCTACATGAATATGCATAGGGTCATTAACATATAGCATCTTACATAGGTATACATGTAAACAAAGAATACTGTGTGTGTGTGTGTGTGTGTGTGTGTGTGTGTGTGTGTGTGTGTGTGTGTGTGTGTGTGTGTGGTACTGCTGATCAAAGGGTCATATAACATGAAGGCAAACATCCTTGGTCAGGAAGAGGGTAGACCCCCCCCCCCGGTGAGGAAGTCCAGCAGTTCATCTAAACAGAAAAGCACTTAGACTAGAACAGACGTAGCTACGTTAATCCTACCATAAAACAATGAAGACAAGGTACGACCTCTCCCGTGCTCCCAGGATGTGGGTGTGCATTCTAGTGTGGAATACACACCAAGCCTTTGCAGCCTGTTAAAGATCACACAACCTATCACTACACAATTGATTATACACCTCTAAGAATATATGGTTAAATATTTCCTAATACAAATGACAATAATAAAATCTAAACCCAACACTGACCCTGATGGTCGTTTTTGCTGTAATGCTCCAATGATTTCATAAATTTGTTGCATATATTTTATAATTTAATCATCAGGGATCTTTTTACTGAGCAGCGATGTAACGTTTGGCTAAAAGGCTCTCACAGAGCTGCAGGTGGACCTGAACTAGAACCACCACATCATCAGCTCATAGCTCAAAGACTCCACCTCCTGTCAGACCGGGGGACGTGGTCTCCGCCCATCAACCCATTCCTGGCCATTTCGTTTATTTGTGACTGACACCTTTGTTTACCTGAGCAGGTGCAGAATATCAATATTAAATCTCAGAGGAAAAAAGTTTGTTTCCTGTCAGGATCAGATGCCAGTCATGTGACTAGCGGGGTTATTCACCCCTCGCTATCAACCGTCAGATGAACCGTTTTACCACCTGATCCAGAGAGAGAGAGCGAGAGGGAGGGCTGAGCCATCAGAGCGACAGATCTTTGAGAGAGAAAAGAAAAGGGGATGAGGAGAGGGATTAGAGGAGAAACAGAAGGAGGCTCGCTGAGGAAGAGGAGGATTAACGAGAAGAGGAAGGGAACAAAAGGAAATACAGTAAGAAGAGAGGAGCTGAGGAGGAGGAATGTTTGATCGCCCGTTTAATCAGCTCATCAAGAATCAACTTGAAGACAGACAGGTGAGTGGCTGTCACACAGACAGGTGTGCTTGCAGACAGACAGACACACGGATGAAATAACCTGAGCAGGTGTGTACGAAGGTGTCTCAGGTGAAAACTGATCTGAAAGCTTCAGGTGATAAAATTATGATTTTCTGAAAGTAAACGAGACATTAGTGAGGAGGTGTTCCTAATGAAGTGGACGCTGAGTGTGTGTCAGGCATGGTACTGATCCCGCTCCGGTTTCATCAGCAGGAAGATTTTAATAAAGAGGAAGAGTCGGAGGACCGAGCGTCTCAGTTTAATCATCTCTGCCATCTCACAAACAAACACAGACTCTGAGCCGAGCTCGGACCGTCTCGCTTTATTTCTCCAGAGGCTGCAGGACGCTGAGCAACATCTACACACCTGCTCCTGCATGATGACGGCTGATTAAAAGACTTCAGGTAAACCGGCAGGTCACAAACATCTGGATGCTTTCAGTAGCTGGTCAGTGCTTCAGGGTCGCCGCTGGTTAGGGTGTTTATACTGGTAGGAAAAACTTGGCGATTGTCACTTTGGGGGGGGGTGTCGGGTTGTGGTACTTCCCTGCCTGAGGCTGAGAGATGGCACGATGCTCGGCTCCAGCTGTGGAACTGGACTCCAGGAAGGCGGGGCTGGATACTGCCCCAGTTTGAAGCTGTCCGCAGTGACAGGTGGTGGGCGAGGGGCGGCGGGTCTTCTTCTATCCCCAAGGTTCACAGCGTTTCTCTGGTGGATGTGAGCCTTGCTTCCCTGCGTGTTTGGGTGGGAGAACAGGTCTCGACTGGGGCTTGTGCGGACTTGTCCAATCACAGCTCAGAGTACTCAGGTCCTGTAGGGTTCGGTTGTCCTGCTGGGAGTCTTCAACGGTCACATGAGCAGTAACAGTGAGATGTGACTGGGAGAAATGGCCTGCCCGGTCTCTGACTTCTTCACAGTTTGTCCATAATGAAGGGGCGCCTGGTTCCAACTCAGCTTAGTGACCGGTTCGTGCAGACTGAGTAGCCTCCTGTAAGGTGCGTTGCTCCTTACGTTTCCAGGCTGAACAAAAACACGTGAAAGCTCTCGGCTGAAGGCAACAATGTAGAAAATATTCATGAATAATTGGTTTGAATGCACAGGCGAGCTTCCAGAGACAACACAAGCCTGTGCCCAAAGGTGGCAGCTGCAAACAGGAAGTGAGGTCATTTTGAGCAGATTGTTTCCTGTCTGTGAACATGTTTGGTTCAAGTTCACGGCATACTCAACGTTTGATGCTCTGTTTCTGTTCTTCTACTGCAGGCCTGTGGGCGGCGAGCAAAACCTTTAGCACACCATGACAACCACACAGAAAGCAGATGGTTGCCATGGTAGCCACCTGTTTGAAGTAGGCCTGGCAAAGCTGTAACTATGGCATGACCTTCAGCTGAACTTCCTGTTTGCCTGACAGTTCATCATGTCCCTCTCACACGCCCTCGCCCTCCTCGCCCTCCTGCTGCCGCGTGGACGGTGTCAGTTTGATGTCTGTCGATCTCTGCGTGGCTCAAAGGCGGGGCCTGAGTTTTACGCCTGTCAGCCGCCCCCAACCAACATGAAGGAGGTGATGCAGATCAGAGTTGACCCCCCTGGGATCACCTGCGGAAACCCACCTGAGAGATTCTGTACACTGGTCAGTCTGACGCACCTGAACACACACACCTGATCACAAACCTGAACACACAGGTGACCTCTGAGCCGACTTCCTGTTGCCTGTGTCACAGAAAGACATTGTAGCTCTGCTCTCTTCATCATTTTCACTCCACAAACTTCAGTTTGTCAGATGAACTCTGTCCACAGGTGAGGGTTTCACTTCACAGAGAGCTTGTGATTGGTGCTGCAGCATCTGAACTGTTTGCTGATGAAATTATTTTAAAGTTTTCCGACTACATTTAAATTGTTGGTGTTTCACTCATTTTAAACGTGAGCAGCTCGTTATCTTTCACCAAAACAAGGAAGAGTAGACGATCACCTGTCAGTCATTGTATGACCTCCTGCAGGCGCCCCGAGCCACAGTTTGGACCCCTCTGCAAACAGACAGAGGACACGGTGATCCCGCTGGCTCTCTAATTGTTCCTTTGGGAAGCTGAAGTCCTGCCTGAATTATTGATAAATGTAACAGCTGTAATGAAGCAAAGACTAAATGCTAATTGATTTCATTTGTGTCAGTGAAAAGACCCCGAGAGTCGGACAGGAAGCGTCTCACAACATACGTGAAACACGCTAAAGTTCAGTGGGTTAGACAGGCGCAGTAACGTGATCAGAACATGAACAAGGACGTTCAGACTGTGCAGCAGATGGACTCTGGAGCCACTGGCTCCACTGAAAAACAGACTCAGCTGTAATCACATTGGGTGGAACAGTGGTTATGCCTCCAAGCAAGAAGGTTCCTGGTTTGAATCCCAGCTGTACCTGCACGGCTTTTCGCCAGCTTCCTCCTGAGACTTGCGTGACTAACTGATCTGAAATCAGCTATGAAGTGTGGGAACAACTCATGTTAGCGTTTAGTTGACATGCTCACAGTTCAAAGTGTCGACGGAGCTGTTTACAGTTTTTGAAAGTGAAGAGTGGGCGTAGATACCTGCTATCTGTGCAGGTATCTACACCCCCCAACATTCAATGACATTTCTTATCACACAGGATCAATAATGAGTTTACATTCAGACCACCACACATGCTTTGAGTCAGACTACTGTAACAGTCTTTTAACGGGAATTAATAAGCTTTGCTATCCAAACTTTCCAGGAACCCTGAACATGTTACTCCAGCTTGCTGCTCTTCAGATTTGACTCAGTAAAGTTAAATCCCATTTCAGAGTATCGACCTGCTCTTCCTGTACCAACCGCTGCGAACCCTCAGATCCTCAACACAAACCTGTTTCCTGTTCCCACCTCATGCTAAAGGTGATCGAGTGTTGGCTGTTTTTCACACTCAGCTCTGGAGTGAGCGGCCCGAGGAGCTCTGGCATGCTTTGTCGGGGTTTTCTATAAACTGGTCAATTTGAATGTAGATTTGATGTTTTTGACATTCTTAGTTGAACTCAGTATTGTTTGTAACTTCGTTAAAGTTATTCATTACATTTGGAATAACTGTCAGGTAACTTTGGAGTCTAATTGGCTTATATTACATTGTGGTCACGCTGACAACTAAATACACAAGGATTCATTTTTAAAAACCTTTTTATTTGGAACAAATTAGGTGATATTACTGAGACGTAGTAGTGAGTTTACTTCTGTCGTTGTCACTGGTGCTGATGTCGAAACTACATCTAGTCAGGTGACCAAGAAAGTTAGCGACAGATCGAACAGATTTCATAAGTTTACCCAATTCCTTAAAACTCCAGAGAGGCCTGTAAGACTGCACCTCTGCTTCCTGGTCCCAACTCGGGTCACGTTTTGGGGGGTTTAATAAATTTGGCGGGAGCTGCTCCATCCAAAGCAGGATAGATGCCGTCTCTTCTAACAAGACCAGGGTCCTTCCGAATGTTTCCTAGTTATCTGATGTTGGACTCTGAGTTTGGATATTTTGGTGGAAACTGCATGAAAATTTAAACACTTTCATGATCATCTGACAGGAATGAGTCTAACACGTCTCCTTCAGCATGTATTTCAGGTTTTCGGCCCTCTTCGTGTGATTAGTCAGTGCTGGTTAGTTAAAGCCACATCTCCTGCACACGGCAGCTGAAGTTAAAGGATAAACCTCAAACCCTAATCAGATTAGCATCAGTGTTAATCCCTCTCTGCACATGTTAGAGTCTCTGTAAAGGTACAGCATACTGACCTTTAATGACTACACAAAGTATGTGTAAGTATAACGGAGGCCTAGGTTAAAGGTCAACATTAATTAAACACAGGCAAACAGAAGCTGTGAGAATACCGCACAGTTTGTGTTTGCAAACGTCATCGGTATTAACCGCCTACAAACAGCATGTCAGACCAAATCAGGAAGCACCCGCAACAATAAAACTACAAACACTGGCCATGAAAAGCCACACTGGTGCTGGTCCATGTTCACCATTAATACTAGCACTTCTGCGCTGAAGTTATGGTCTTTCCTCATCTCAGTCCACTCTGACTACCTCGAACAACACATTTTTAAATTAAATTAAATTTTATTTATATAGCGCTAAATCACAACAAAGGTCGCCTCAAGGCGCTTCATAGATACAGAGAAAAACCCAACAATCATATGACCCCCTATGAATTTAAACCTCAAAAGTCCCCCTCTTCATTTCTCTCCTGAGAAATGAACTAATTCCTTATTTATCCCTTTAAATTTACTTGCAGGTGAAAATAATAACTAGAATGTAACGAAACAAATCATGCCCACAAATCAAGCTCTAAACCCACTTCTAATTTCTATTTTTGGCCACACACCGTCTACGGGTAACATAAATCCAGTCTTAACACTATTTCTTTGGCAATTTACATAACATACAAATCCTGCAAACTATCACTAAAGTTGCTCTCATTACTCTCCATTACTTTCACAGTGTTACTGGAGGCCAAGGTAATGCCATCCAGAGTAAGAATCTGGTTAGATACCATATTTCTAAGCTTTTCAGGGCCGAGTACAATAACCTCAGTTTGATCTGAATTAAGAAGCAGAAAGTTAGCGGCCATCCAGGTCTTTATGTCTTTAAGACATTCCTGCAGTTTAACTCATTGGTGTGTGTTATCTGGCTTCATGGACAGATAGAGCTGGGTGTCATCAGCATAGCAGTGTAAATGTATGCTATGTCTTCTAATGATGCTGCCTAAGGGAAGCATGTATAATGTATGAGGTAAAAGTAAAAAGAACAAATTCCTGATAAAACATCTGTTTTCTGTGGACTTCCATCACACTCACCCTCTTTTCTCTCAATCAACCTTTGTCTTCGAGGGGCTCCTGCAACACCATGCCTGGGATTATAATGACTGTCTCTGAAATGTGCAGAGTCGCTGCTTTGAAGAGGCGTTGGAATTCTTTCAATTTTTCAGGAGTTACGGGAGCTACAGATGTTAATGTGACAATGACATTCTTGATTGTTTATAAACTTACAGCCCGTGTTCGTGCTTTATCAAATATTGGTGCTCAATGTGGTCTTTCCTCAGGAGAACCCGTACCTGTGCAGCGATGAGTGCGACGCCTCTAGCCCAGACCTGTCTCACCCTCCTCAGCTCATGGGAGACAGGGAGAGGGGTGGGCTCATCACTTACTGGCAGACAATCACATGGTCCAGGTTTCCTGAGCCCCTATTGGCCAACATCACCCTTACCTGGAACAAGAGTCTGGAGGTGGTCGATGACATTGTTGTTACCTTCGAATACGGCCGTCCAACCAGCATGGTGCTGGAGAAATCCATCGACAAAGGTGACTGGAAACCTGTTAAACACCTGTTCTGACTAATGTTTGAGAGATTTTCTGAAACATTCAGCTGATCAACTTCACTGAAGAGTAATTAGCTGAGTGCAGAGTCTGAGGGGTATCATTCAGAAACCCTTGTCTCCTCTGATCCATGGATGTGGGTGAAACAAAGTCATTTATGAAGCTTTTACAGATGGATTTTGTCTGGAGATGATTCTGAAACCAGGAAACAGGAAGTCACAAACACCGTGAACTGTCAAATAATCAGCGTTTGTGTTTCAGGTGTCACTTGGCAGCCGTATCAGTATTATGCCGACGACTGTCTCGAGGCGTTCGGCATGTCGCCCAAACGAGTCTCTGATTTAGCACCAAGTAACATTACCCGGGTCATCTGCACCGAGCAGTACTCCCGCTGGGTCGGCGCTAAGGTCTGTAACTGGACCCTGATGCTGGTTCCGCACAGTATGCAGAACACATTTGTACAGCTTATATTTATTTGTGGTTATCTGAAACTTCTCCTCACCAACAGGAAGAGAAATCTGTGGTGTTTGAGGTGAGAGCTCGGTTCGGGGTGTTTGCTGGTCCAAAGCTGATCAACATGGACGCTCTGTACACTCGGATGGAGACCACAAAGGGACTCAGAGATTTCTTCACTTTCACCAACCTCCGACTGAGGCTCCTCCGCCCGGCACTGGGAGGAACCTACGTCCAGAGAGACAACCTGCTGAAATACTTCTATGCTATTTCCAACATTGATGTTTTTGCCAGGTAACCAACAAAGACCTACCATAATCTAACTATAACTCAGCAACAACTGGCTACATTCACAAATGAGACAAACAAGTCCTTGCCCTGAAAAGACCAACATCCCTACTGGGTAACAAACTAAACAACCACAAACAAACACTAATGTACCATTTCAATGCCAAAACCAGTTAACCAACCTCTATATCACAACCAAGACGAGCCAAAAGCCAGCCATCATCATCAGGCGTTCCCCAACATTACAGCTAATCACAAAAAGTCATGTAGGGGGGCAGAACAGAGAGGGAGGCCAGTTTAAGAGGATTAGGATTTGAGATTTTGGAAAGAAATTGGACTACATTCAGAAGAATTTTCTTTTAAAGCTTACCTGACATCAGGGGGTTTTCAGCAACTTTTGACATACACAGAGGATAGATGATCCATGGTCAAGCTGAACACTGTCACCATCTTGACATGACAAGCAACTCAACCAGTCCCACTGTAGCCCCGCCCTAAATCCTGGCCTGCTTCGAGCAGGACAAACTGTTGTATTCAGTCAGACCTGAAAGTACTCACTGCTCAGATCGCCTGAGCGATCTGAAGGCTCGTACACTTCTGTCCAGTCAGACTCCTTCACAGCCAAGAGGAGTCACTCCCTGCTGGACATTAGAAAGAATGCAGGTTTAAGGAGCAGCGTCCATCTTAGTGGTCTAGTTTCAGGAGTTTCATATGAGTTGGTAAAAGTTCAGGTGAAGCTAAGCCCTTCTTTGTGTGTGTTTCTCAGGTGTAAGTGCAACCTACATGCATCTCAGTGTGCGCTGCGCGATGCGACACTGCAGTGTGAATGCGACCACAATACGGCTGGACAGGACTGTCAGAGCTGCAGCCGAGAGTTCACATCTCGCACCTGGAGACCAGGATCATACCTGCCCCTGCCCAAAGGCACTGCCAATGCCTGTATGTAGCTACACATGCACACAGACACGCACCTGCAAACAGCAATATAAACTCTACACCTGTTTCCATTCATGTCCTTCTCAGGTGAAGCAACAGAACCTGCAGCCAGTAAGTACAGCTCAGCTGATTAGCTGTCTTAACTGTCTGTCTGCTCACCTGTCTGTGTTGCATCATGGCACTTTACACTTGTAAGCAACTGTGCGTTTCTGTGCAGCTTGTCTAAGGTGAGCTTTTAGCAGCTGAATTCACTTCACGTTACATCATCCCCGTCAGTCACACGATAGCAGTCTACAAGGAAAATTTGGATGTTAATTATGTAGTTAACAGATGAGCCGCTCATGCTCTTAGTCTGTGTAAGTTGTTTTAAGTTGCTAGTTGTCACACACACACACTCATCCTAAGAGATGCAACCCTGACTGAATAGAGATCAACAGATAAGCTATATAGATCAGTAGATCAGCTAGTGACTGACTTTTTTAGATCTGAGGAGTCAGCAGCTGAATTCTCAAATTTCTGGACAAACGCGATTCAAAGTTTCTGAGACTAAAGCACAGGGTGGAAACAGTCTCGGCTAAAGAGAGGATTTGTCCAGCAGTCTGTGGATTTAGCTGCATTAGAAATTGTTAGTGTCCATAAAGCCTCTGCAGGACACAGACCGGGTGTTTCTTACAATCACAGGAGATGAGATGTGGCTGGATGGGCTGCAACAGACTCCAAACTAAACCCAATGTTATGGCCTCAGCACCCTATGCAGGAAGGACCAGAGATAATAACCCCACCCAAGCAGAGCAGAGGCTGATGAGCCATGGCAGAGATCAGGTGACTGAGGATGAGCTAGATGCATAAAAGAAACCCAAACTGTACGAACCTTGAGATCCAGGTTCAGTTGCAAAAGGAGCCTCTGCGCTGTGGTTCATTGTACAATGTTGACCTGTTGATGGTGTGAACACATCTGTATAATTTCTAAAATAGCGCTGCTGTTCAGACTGTTAGGGGACAGGTATAAACATGTTGATATTTGGGGTGCTGAGAAGGAGGTTTGGTCTCAGATTTAAAGACAGGACTTGAAGAAAATAAGCATCAAGACTAGAAGATTAATGGCTCAAATGGTTTCTGTTGTTGGTTAGGGATTGCATGAGGGATGGGGTTGATTGCAGTTCCACTAAGACCAGGTTTTGGTTCCAGGGAGGCCTTTGAGAGCAGGTGGTTTACTCTGGAGTCTGTCAGCCTGACCATCTGCGTGGCTGTTATGAGAATGTTCATTTATTGCACTCCCTTTCATTAAAACCTCCCTGGAGTCTCTTAGCTGTAAAAAGATCTTGTTTTCATTCTTTTTCTGGTCTGGCTTCATGGTGGGACACACCCAGCTCACCAGTTTATTTTTACAGCCAGAGAATTAGACTGGAAAGCCCCAGTACCCTGTTCTGCAGACTGTAGAGAAAAGATTACTAAAGAGACGTAACTCTTCTTCTCTGACAGCAGGTGGTGACTCTAACTCTGAAGCATCTGATAGACCTGCCACATCAGATGGAGTGACTGACAGTACTACTACTGCTACTATTACTACTGTACCTGAGAGCAGGACGCCAACCGACACAAATACTGCTGTTGGCATTACTACAGCCACAACTGACAGAACTACTACAGCTACTGTTCCTACTAAAACTGACTTTGGTACCCCAGCTGACAGTACTACTACTACAACTACCAGTGACAGTACTACAGCCACTTATACTGTAACTGACAGTACTACTAAAACTGATACTAATACAGCTTTGAGTACTACTAACCGCATGACTGATAAGACTTTGAATGACCCAACTTCTCCTAAAGACATTCCTTTGACTACATTCATGTACACATTAATGTCTGATAACAGCACAGAGGGTCCTCTTATGGTTTCAGCTGATATTTCTACTAATACTGGAGGCAATTCAAGTACCAGTACATACATGACTGACTCTAGTACTGTGACTTACTTTACTAGTAGTAATGATTCAGCTGACCTTCCTTTAACTGCTATTGACTCTACCTCAACACTCACAACTGGTACAGTAGTTCTTACTGCTGTCCGTGGTACTATTAGTACTACAGGTTCTGTTGCCTTTACAGACTCATTCAGTACAGCTGGACCTACCACAGACACAGCTCCACCCAACAATCCACGTCTGAAGACTGGAGAAAAACCACCTCCCAGAGTACTAGACAGTACCACCAGCCGTCCTACCAGTACCACCCCCACTGTCCAAGGCAGCAGTACTGACACTGGAGGGTCTATCTCTGACCCACTGGGTCCACCCTATAACTCCACTTCAGACGTTGGTGTGCTTGGGACTGATATATCGAAGGTGGTGACCAGTGCTGTGTCACCTACTGTCCCAACACCATCAGCTGGAATTCTGCCTCTAACAACCATCCCAGAAACGTTTTCCCCAGGTGACGGGTCTCAATCTGAAAACTTTCTCCCCACTGGATCTGTCCGTATCAGTCAGGCTGGAGATACTCTCTTTACAACAAAACGTGATGGAATTTCTCTTCGTCCTGATATACCTCCTCTGGCTGTACCTCCTCCAGATCTACCACTGGAAGCTCCCTCTGTGGATATACCTTCTGCTCTTAATGAAGCCCTTCCTGATGTAATTTCTCCTGATGTTTTACTGGATATACTATCTCCGGATACACTTTCTCCTGATGCATCATCTCCAGTTACACTTACTAATAATGTACAGCTACCAGAAATGCCCCCTCTTGATCTATCATCTCCAGATACACTCACTCCTGATGAAATAGTTCCTTTTGTTCCAACCCCCAATGTACTGTTTCCAGGTGCACCATCTCCTCCTGCTTTATCTTCCCTCAATGTTCCAGCTCCTGATGGAGCTCCTACTGATATATCTTTCCTTGAGGTACCTACTCAAGAACTTCCTCGTCCTGATCTCCCTCTGGAAGGACCACCTCCTGACAAACCTGCTCCTGATGTACCTCTTCCCGACCCGCCTTCTCGTAATGTATTTCCTCCCGATACACCTCCTCCTGACCGACCTTTTCCTGATCCGCCTTCTCCAGATGTACTTCCAGATGGGCCATCCATTAAGACTCCAGATACTTCAGTAGATTTTCCTCCTCCTGATGTACCTTCTCCTGATGGGGCATCTCCAGAAATACGTCCTCCTGATGCTACCCCTCCAGCTCCAGATATTCCTGTGGACTCCGTGTTGCCTCCCTATGGAGGTGGTCCTGTATCAGACACAAAGTCCGCTACTATAGATCAGTCTGACCCTGCTGGTGATTTAGCACCTGTTGACTTTACCTTCCCAGTTCCAGAAAACCCAAAGTCAGTTGGCCCTGGACAAGATTCAGGATCTGATTCTCAGCCCATGCCTGTGGTTGAACCTGGCAATGTTTCAAGTGACAATATTGAAACGCCTGGATCTAATTCTATCAATGCTGGACAGGAATCTTTTCCAGTAAAGCAAGGCAGAGGAGAGACAGGAAATGAAAAATCTGAATCAAGTGGTCCAGATTCTTCTGTGCCATACAGAAACATTCCTAATGTGGATCCAGGAGTGGATCCAGGCAGTGAGAATCCTGCAGTAGATTCTACAGCAAACAAAAAGGAAAGAACGTCTTCTGGAGAGGAATCTGTTGAACCATCAGGAGGGTTGAAGTTTGAGGAAAAGAAAGACTCGAAACAAGAAATGACAAGAGAGGCAACAAAGGAAAAAGGTACAAAAACAACAGATTAGGATTCACAGTCAACAGATATTAGTGTAGAAAGTATCCTTGTTGTTAATAGATTACTCCACCCATCAACCCATCCATCCATGGTAAATGGACTGATTCTTATATAGCGCTTTTCTACTTTCCCGGAGTACTCAAAGCGCTCTATACAACATGTCACATTCACCCAATCACACCCATTCTCACAAGCACTGACTCTAAACTTAGTGCTTTCTAAGTACATGCACACAAATTCATATTCTGATGGAGCAACTTAGGGTTAGTATCTTGCCCAAGGGTTGGGTACTGTTTCCATGGCTGAAAGTTTCAGTGTTAAGTGGAACCTTTGGAGATTTCTCCATCATGGCATGATTGGTCAGATTACTGACACTGGGCGGATTGTAGGTTTATGCAAATTTGAAACCATTTTCTATTGAAGCATTAATGGCAGGTTTTTAGTGTTTTTTAGAAGAAATGTAAACAGAAAACATCAAAATCCTCATACAAATTAAGTATTTCATTTCCTTTTTGAACCAAGCAGTGCCTGAAGCCAAAGAGGAAACTAAAGAAAAATCTAAAGCCGAAGGAGAGAAGGAGAAAGAGGACAAAGGCTATGAGAAGAAAGGTACAGAATGCAGTCACTGTACTGCCATACTGCCACCTACTGGCAGGTAGTAGTAATGTAACCCTCATGGTAAAAATCCTAACAGGATGAATAGATCCAGTAAACGTTGTGCTGATCCCTGATTGGTAGATCATGCAGTGGTGACCCTGACTTCATATTGCCATGCTTACTGGTTACGCACCTGGTTTTGTGTCTAAAGCAACCCAGAAGATCCTGATTCCAGGAGGACCAAAGTTCAGTCAGCTGTCCAAAATTGCCTATGTGAGCTTCCAGGGTAAGACCTCTGTGTCCCACCCATTGACTGTAGAAAACATGGACGACGCGTCAGGTCCCCAAAAATGAAGCCAAAACGTCTCTATCGCCCCCTGGTGTCTGGCTGCAGTATAGGTCATAAACCCCGCCTCCTCCTTGTTAGCGGATGGGACGGGGGTCAGACTAAAATTAATTAATTCTCCTCAGATAATCTTTTTCCATAGATTCTTTCTTTTGTTATCAATAGTTGCTGATTTATGTCCAAGGGGTCTCCTTTCCCATAAGTTTGATTCTAATTCCTACTGCGGTGATGTTAAATTGGGGTGAAACGTCATCATAGCAGCTTTGACTGGCAGCTGCAGTCACGGAGAAACTTGCGTATCTCTGTTCGGGAATAGCAGATAGAGCGTAGGCTCTGAGAGGAGGACCAGCGTTTACGTTACGAAAACACGACCGAGTGTTTTAACCTGACAGCCTGAGGTATTCTTCAGTAAACTGGACTACCCGACAGAAGGACCCGAGGCCCCGCTGCACTTTTTCGGTAAGTTAAACGTGTTTGTAAGCTAATCTGTAACTACCGTCCTTAGCTAGCTCCTGAGACCTAGCTAGCTAAGATGAGCACTCGGCTGTCAGGGTTCGTTTAGCTAATCTGTGCAGGTGAATGAATTTACCCTGACTGAAGAAATCAAGAGAAACGCTCTGCGCTGCTCAGTCACTAATTACCGTTACTGTACTTTTATTACAAGTGTTATACTGTAAAAGCAACAGGCTGCATCCTGCTTCAGCTCCTGTGCAGAGCTGATTATTAAATATCTTAAAACAGCAGCATGTTTTCAGTCTCCACATGTGTAAAGACAGTAACACCATTTTTTTAAGCTTGTACTTCAGTAACTCCTCATTAATCTGTAACTATGGATTAAACTGTAGAACTGAAAAAATGTAAGAGAAGAGCTTCAGATCCTGAGTGTGTGAGGACAGAAGGATCAGCTTTATTTTAGATTTAAGAGATAAACTTTATATTTCAGTTTGTGATGGTTCTGTTCTGTTTGTGATTACAGGAGCTGCCCTCAGATTCAGACCTCAGCACCACCCAGTGACAGCAGACAGATCATCCAACATGTTCACATGTTAACTGCAAAATGAACTGATGAAAACAGTACAAAGGTTAAAGTGCCACATGTGCTGTAGTGAAAGCTGCAGCTGTTTTATTGATAAAGTTATGAATATGAATATGAATGAATGAATGAATATGAATATGAATATGAATATTCTTTATTGTCATTGTCACAGGTACAATGAAATTGAAAGATGTCTCTGGTCAGTGCAACATCACAAAAGATAAATACTTAAAAACTATAATTAAATACTTAAAAACTATAATGATAGGATATAAAAGATAGAAATACATATAAAATACAGTATTCTCATACCGTAGATACACCCAAGCAATCCAGGCCTAAGGCCCCATACAGACACTCAACATACGACCTAGTTGATATATCACTCAAACAATCAATCACTCAATCAATTTGTTAGCGCATCCAACAAAACATGTCTGAAAGCATTCCAACATCAAGGGCACAAATGACAACAGGGGCAATGAAAGTCATCTACTTTTAGTAGCATTGAGACATGATATTGCAATTGGGTAGAAACTGTGTTTGAGTCTGTTAGTCCTTGTGTATGTTGTTCTATACCGTTTACCTGAAGGCAGCAGTTCGAACATGGAGTGTCCAGGGTGTGAGGTGTCCTTTATGATGTTATGGGCTCTTTTGAGGCAGCGGGAACTGTGTAGGTCTTTCAGTTTGAGGAGAGGGCAGCCGATTGTCCTTTGGGCAGCGTTGATTACTCCCTGGAGTGCTTTCCTCTGAGCCACTGTGCAGCTAGCGTACCATATGCCTATGCAGTACGTTAGTATGCTTTCGATGGAGGCTCTGTAGAAAGACACCAGCAGTCTCTGTGTGATGTTGTTCTTCCTAAGCACTCTCAGAAAGTACAGTCTCTGTTGTGTCTTTTTCAGTAGCTCAGAGGTATTCACACTCCAGGATAGGTTTCCCTCTATGCTGACTCCCAAGAAGCGGAAGTCTGCCACCCTCTCCACACAGTCGTCGCTGATGATTAGTGGTTGGATTTCTGTCTTGTGTCTTCTGTAGTCAATTATGAGTTCTTTGGTCTTTTTCGTGTTTAGGAGAAGGTTGTTATCCTTGCACCATGAAGACAGCCGCTCCACCTCATCTCTGTAGGCAGACTCATCTCCCCCAGATATGAGCCCCACCACAGTAGTGTCATCTGCGAACTTTACAATGGCGTTGCTCTGGTGGGCGGGGGTGCAGTCGTGTGTATAAAGCGAGTAGAGCAGTGGACTAAGCACGCAGCCCTGTGGCGACCCAGTGCTTAAAGACAAAAAAACAAAACGATTAATCACTCATGTAACTGTGTCACTGTATATCAGCATTAACAGGACCTCAGTTTGGTGTTTCACAAAGCTGCTGATAGGGATGGGTACCGGTGTCGCACCGGTTCTGACATAAACGGTAGTAACCAGACCGAAAAGCAGCGCACATTTTGGTGCTTTATTTCGGTGCTTTTTCTTCCTGAGCTGTGATACACTTCTAGCCAATCATTTTACGTTTCCGAGGATAGTAGGCGGGCCCAGGTACGTACGTTCTTTTAGAGCAGAGCTACAGATTAAAAACGCCCAGGGCGAAGCGGTCAAAGTCGGGCTGTACTTCACAGCAAAATATGCAAACTCAGCAGCAACAAGTGCTTTAAGCTGATACTGTGATACTGTCAAAGGAGGCAACACCTCAAATCCGATGAAACACCTGGCGACGCATAGCGTTTTTTTTAAAAGCCCAGAAATGCGCCGTATTTGATAGCTTGCTGCGAGACCTCACACCGAGCGCATCTACTGCGGGTGGGTTGCCTGTTATGCAACATCCCCCAAAAACTCAGAGAGGAGAGTCCTGGCCCCTAGCCCTGCCAGTGTAGCAGAAATGATGAGGATGATGATGCAGCAGCAGCCGTTCTTCTCTGCGTGAGTAGCTTCATGTTGTTCGTGTGTAATTTACGTTGAGTAGGCTAACCACGTTATTACATTAATGCATGTAAGGTGAACTAGCAAACATCATCATAGCTACATGCGGCTGTCCTCTTGTTTGATGGCAGATACTCCCTTCACCCTGGCCAAAAAGGCTAAAATGACCAAAGAAAAAGTGGGAAACAGTTAAACATGAGAGGTTTTGGACAAAGTTTATTTTTTCCATTGTTTAAGCACTGCTTCCAGCCAAGAGTGATACCATATATGCCCCATAGCTGCAGAAAAGGCTAACATTGTTATCTTTTTACAAAAAACAGCTAAACATGAGAGGTTTTTGGACCAAGTTTGTGTTCTCCATTCTTTTTGTTCCTAGGGCGACCGTGGCTCAGGGGGTTGGGAATCGCATCTGTAACCGGAAGGTCGCCGGTTCGATCCCTCGGCTCTCTGTCCTGGTCGTTGTGTCCTTGGGCAAGACACTTTACCCTACTTGCCTACTGGTGTTGGCCAGAGGGGCCGATGGCGCGATATGGCAGCCTGGCTTCTGTCAGTCTGCCCCAGGGCAGCTGTAGCTACAACTGTAGCTTGCCTCCACCAGTGTATGAATGTGAGAGTGAATGAATAGTGGTATTGTAAAGCGCTTTGGGTGCCTAGAAAAGCGCTATATAAATCCATTATTATTATTATTCTTTAAGCACCGGTTCGAGCACCGTTTGAGCACCGGCACCGTTTCAAAAGTACCGATTTGGCACCGGTATCGGATAAAACCTAAACGATAACCATCCCTAGCTGCTGATCTCAGACCTGCACAGCTTCCGTTTGAAACACTTGATGTACTCAGCTGCATGAAGAGCACGTTTGAGTTTCTCTGACACAATTAAATAAAACCTGATGAAGGTCAAAGGTCGTCACTTGTATGTTTAACTACAAATTTGTCATCTGGAATTCTTTCAGTTTTTTGCAGATGGTGGGTTATTTACCATAAAGTGATTCAGAGTTATTCATACCAGAGTAACCAGAGAGGATCATATATTTTTAAATATACAAGTTTCTACAGGACTGAATATAATATCTTTATGTAAAAGCCTGGAGCCTCTGGGGAGTATCCGAGTATTTATAACATTACACAACCCAAAGGTCTCCATCACAGTGTTCATGAAATGCTGGGTTTATCCATCTTCTGGGGCGGGCCTACGGAGGAGTGCTGAAGATTTCCCTGTGAGGGAGCTGCTGGTGAAGATCATGAGTCCTGCTTGATCAATGCGATGAGCTTCAGTCTTCCAGGGGCCCGTTCTTCGTACCTCGCTAAGTAAGTTAGCTGGATTTGATTGTTGACGATTTCGCGTGATCTTGGATCGTTCGGTTCTCCGAAGCTCATCCGGGACTTGCTGTCATAGCAACAGATCCGTAAGCGTAAACCTGCTCGGGAGCAGGCTTACTTTATGTAAACAGGATTAGATCGCGGCCACTCAGGTATGTCCGCTTCATTTATACGAAAGCAACAGCGATATTTTACCACTGTTTTACCATAAATAAATATTATCAAAGATAATGCAGCACTTGATCCTTTTATTGATGTCACACAGATACATACAGGTCATTTCGTAAAAAAAGGGAAATGTACTATTAACATTCTATTACATGTATGTGATTATTACAGATGTAATTCATATTTCAGAGTAGTAATTGTAAATTACTTCATGTAATCAAGATGAGAGACCACGGCTATAAAAGCGAAGGTGGATTTGGGAAGCCTGTCGCAGCCATGTCCTGTCCGTATACGCGAGCCACCCATTGCAGAAGGTGCAAGATTGATAAGGAGAGTCCTCAGAATCCAGCGTATATTGCGGGATAGACAGGATCCTTTAGCTCAGCGCGACAGTGTGCTCATAGAGAGATATCGATATTCCCGTGAGGGTATTATTTACTTAACCAACTTGTTGACGAGGGGGTGCAGGACCACCACCTGTCTTTTTTTGCTCTGCCCTTTTCTTGGTTGCTGTTATAAACAAACAAACAGATTATTTCAGGCTCTCTTTCCAAGAGACGACAAGCAACATAAGTGAGAAATATTACCATTCTGTAAAATATTCTTATATTTCACTTTTACTTGTTCCCATGTTCTAGTGGGTCCTGTCGTGGCTCTAATGTGAAAGAGGATATAATGTAATATAATATAATATGATATAATGTAATATAATATATTAAATTTACCCTACCGCCTACTGGTGTTGGCCAGAGGGGCCGATGGTGCGATATGGCAGCCTGGCTTCTGTCAGTCTGCCCCAGGGCAGCTGTGGCTACACCTGTAGCTGCCTCCACCAGTGTGTGAATGTGAGAGTGAATGAATAGTGGTATTGTAAAGCACTTTGGGTGCCTTGAAAAGCGCTATATCAATCCAATCCATTATTATTGTTATTATTAAATTACTTACGAGTTTGATTTGTCAGCAACTTCCTGCCAGCCCTCTCTCCTTGCTTTTGCAGCCTTTGCAGTGTTCCCTTGCGTTTTAATTAAACTCTGAAACTCCTGAAATCCCTCAATCAAGAGTTCTTGCTCTGCTGCCGAAAAATACCGAGTGCGCTCCTTCGACATTTTCGCCGACCAATCAAAGGGTTGCCGATCAATGTTTCTACTATCGATGCGTAGCCCCTGTTAAGCCACCCAGTGATCTCACATTACTTCATCCAGCTGTACTGATCGTCAACAACAGGTTTGTTCGGAGAACCGGGATAGCGAGCTCAAAGTTAGCGCGATGATTTGATCTTGGATGTGTCATTCGATCTTGGATGTAGTAAGCGAGGTACGAAGAACGGACCCCTGGTGTTTCTTAAATGAAACCTCTTTCAGTGGGTCAACAGAACAGCTGGCACAGGACAGCTGTGATGAAAGAAAGGCAAGAAGTTTCTCCAAACCTTTGGACCCAGAAACCCAGCTTGGTCCTGATGGTCTGCCTCACTAGTTTCTCTCCAGGGTGAATGTAGCTGTTGATATAATATGGACTCTATTATTAAATGAAAAGAACAAATTAGACTACACTACTGAAACCTCCTGCTGATGTTTTTAAAGTTTCCATGTTACCAGGCTATAGAGATTTAAACAGTTTTAGATCCATTACACTCACAGTCTTATGTTAAAATCTCAAAGGACAGCGTTATATTTTTGATATTAACAGTAACTCTGGGCCTCTGTGGAGTGTGCAGCTGATCTCATCACTGTCTAAAAATGGAAACAAAACCTAAGGAGTCCTGAATCATTCAATAACAGACTATTAGAGTAACAGGTGTGTAACATCGCTAGCTAGCTAGCAACAAGCCTCCAACACAGTGCGTATGCTAGCGGCTAATCTAGCAAACTAATTAACAACAGAGTGATTTTAGATGTTGTAGAACTATAAGATGATAAGCTGTGTTTCTTTCTCATAACAGTGACGTGGTTGTATTTACCTTAATTTAACGAGTCGTCAGTCGCGGTAAACCAGCTAAAAACTGGAGCAGCCGGGCTACGTAAAAAGTGTAGGGGGCGTGTTTCCGGCCATGTCCAGCGGGTGTGTGGGCGGGAGCGTGACGCAGTCGCTCCACCTCAAGTCACCACTGCGCAGACTCTGGCTCCAAAAATGCAAGATGGCAGCCTCCACAAGTGGGATATTTTGGCTTCATTTTTGCACAATGTCAGTCTTTTTCTTTTTTTTTTTTTTTTTTTGAAACAAATTTCCATATACAAAACAAGTCAAGGAAACAGACCAGAATTGTAACAATTTACATTATAAAGATGGTGAAGCAAGTCATCATAACTTTACAGGGAGAAAATAAAAGTTTCTAGAGTAAAGAAATAAGGAACATAGACCTTTTGACACAGGCAAGAAAATTAGAAGAGCAAGTATTTTTTGATTTTACAGTATAGTACAGCAGTTTTTTTGTTCATATTTGAAATAAGCTTAAGTGACTTAAAGTATTGACAAAAGTAATTCAAGAAGACGGTAAACATAGGAGAGGCATTCTTCCACTTACATAAATGAATGAAAAACTTACATAGCACTATTACAAAATTGACAACATCTGAGATTTCAGAATCCAGATTGTCCATAAAGTAAAGAATATCCTTAGATGTGAAGGCAGGTACATTGGAAATTCTGAGTGAAACCCAACAGTGTATTTCAAACCAGAAAGCATTAACATACTGACAAGTGAAAAATAGATGCTCTAGTGTTTCTGGATCGGAAGAACGGAAAGCACAAGAGTCGGCCTCAAAATTAAACCTTTTATGCAGGAATTCTCCAACTGGATAAATGCCTGATATGATTCTGAAGTGTGTTTCTTTCATTTTAGGCGCAAGTGGGTATTTTAAGTAAAAAGAAAATGACTTGTCTTTCAATATGCTATCAAGGTCATGTCTGACATTGACATTGTAGTTGCAGAATACTATTTGCTTAAAGGTATTAGAGATGAACTTATTATTAAATTGTTTACAATGTCACTGTCACTACCCGATCCGTACCGGAAACCCGATCGGTACCCCGCATGCGCGAAAGGTTTCTACTTCCGGTCGTAGCGTTTTACGATAGTTATGGGTCAGAGTATCTGTTAAGATGTTAAGAATAACAAGTATATCTTAAAATGTTTGCAATAATGAAGCGTTTCAGTACAATGTAGACAAAAACGAAAAATAAAAAGAAAGTTACGGATCAGGACTCTCCGATCCTTACTGCGCATGTGTAAAGTCTGACCGTACAAATCGGGTCTACCTGATCCGTAACGCGCATGTGCAGATGTTTTCTTCTTCTTCTGTTCGTTTAATGGCAGTTTACTCCCCAGTGTACGAGGATACCGCCACCTGCTGACCGAGCGACTAAACCCTATTATAAACTGAATTATCGTCATTACAAACGTGTGTTAAATCTGATTTAGCGATAGTCGAGTGTGTTTATGCTTGTCTGTGAGGAGAGGATTGTTGGAATAGTGATGATGATGTGCGCTATCACTGTCAATTGTCAGTAAACACTTAATCTGGCTGATGAATCTACACGTGAGATATTACAAAGTCTGCATTATTAACTCTGTAATTAGGCGCCATTCTTCTTATTTTACGGCGCTGTTGCTCAATCAGGGGACGCTCTCTGTTGAGGAGAAAAGCATGAATTTCTTTGCATACGGATTATCCATTGTTTAAATGTCCCGGGCAGTCGAAAAGGAGGCAGAGCTGTTGAGAAATGCTAGGAGCTAACTGGGCGCTAACCGCATCATTCAAATATATTGAATGTCGCAAAGAGAGGAAGTGACGTAAGATTTGCGCATGCGGGGTACCGATCGGGTTTCCGGTACGGATCGGGTAGTGACACACAATGCGAGGAGGCGCTGTCACGTCGTCCATGTTTTCTACAGTCATTGGTCCCACCCTATACCTGACCCCACCCACCAAACAGACCTCGCAGTGAAATAGACTCCCCCCCCCCCAACCACCTCCAGATACACTGATCGTGTCCAGAAATTTTTTTTCACAAACTTAAGTAGACACTGACTCCTTCCTATCAGCACTGGTCCCGCCCCTCATTGCTCTAACTCCTCCCCCTTTATTTCACTACGTACCATGATGAGCACTAATAAAACAATGTCTCCCCATCAAAGTTCATGTTGTGTCATCAATCTATGTTTGATGTCCGGGGGGTGTGGGTGGGGCTGTGGGTGGTCCTTCTTTGAACACAGGTGTGTGTGTGTGTGTGTGTGTGTGTGTGTGTGTGTGTGTGTGTGTGTGTGTGTGTGTGTGTTTCCTTCAGACTGTGAGTGTAATGGTCACTCCAACCGCTGCAGCTACATCGACTTCATCAACGTGGTCACATGTGTGAGCTGTAAACACAACACGCGGGGGCAGAATTGTCAGTACTGTCGCCTTGGATACTACCGAAATGCCTCGCTGCCGCTGACTGACGAGAACGTCTGTGTTGGTCTGTAACATGCACACAAACGCAGAGATAGAGCTCAATGTGAAGTTAGAAACCTGTAAAACATCTAAAGGTTGAACCGTAGCTCTGGTCTTGAGCTCTTCTATGACAACCAGGTCGAACATGTAAAAATCTCCTCAGATGTCTTCACACAGCTCTGACTTTATAAGATACCAAAGTGTATTCTCATCAAACGGCAGCACAATGTTCCACAGGTCAGAGGTTGTCTTATCACATTAGTTTATGTTAATATCTCACAGTGAGTAACCCATCTGAGCCAGACCTAAAAGGTAGAATGGAGATCATATATCTTTCAGGAGCAGGACCACACCTCTGTACACGCCCCGTCCAGTTCTCTGTCTATAAATGACCAACCCCACTGCCGCACTGTGGCACTACAAGCTATTCATACGCATTTTTGTCAGTATGTGGGGATCTGCCCAGGAGCCACTGCCAGTTCCCAAACCACAGCTCAATTCATGCTCACGTCATCCACTTATCTACTAAAAACACAATCTGTTACGTCCCAGTCTAGGAATACAGGTGCGCAACATGAGGGTTAAAAGGAAAGTGACCCCGCCTCGCTCCCCAGAGCCATATCCAGAAGCCAGTTTACAGGTTAAGGTGCTTTCATTGCTACGAAAAACTGAAAACTTTAACTCTGGGGTGAACACAGGCCAAAATAACAAACAAAGCAAGCTATTCCAAAAAGGGAGGTGCTACCTAAACCCTGGGAAAAACAAAAACCAACTCCCTGATTTAATAAACAAGAGCAAAAAGTACAGAAAATAATAAGGCAGCTTCAGTACAGTGTCTACAACCGACATACAAAACTTAATGATTCTCTAAAGTCACACACGGACGTTTATCAAAGATGGTTTGGAAGCCAAGGATGGTCTGCTGCTGGAGAAGGCTTTTTAAAACAGGCACTTGGCACAGGACACTCGGAACAAAATCCAAACACCGTGATCCAAAATATGGGCGGGGCCGTAACACTGTCCAACCTGAGGATGTGGTCCCAGCTAGTGAATAGATAGATAGTCTATTGATCCCACAGGGGAAATTGTCGTGTTACAGCAGCATGACAAAGAGGAAAAATGGTCCACTCCACAATAAACAACAAATAACACAGTTGGAGTGCCACAGGTGAGGGCCTTCTACTATGACACAGCACAGGAATTTATATATTTTTATATTTACAACAGCGACACAAACAAAAGTAAGAATGAAGTCGGAAACAGTAAGAGTCAGACTGACATTGTGCAAACTGCATGAATAAGTCCTGTTTACACTGTACATGTAAGGTGTAACACAGACGTGTTTGGGATGTTGTGTCCTCAGAGTGCGAGTGCCACGCAGACGGCAGCGTGTCTCCTAGATGCTTGGACTCGGGTCTTTGTCAGTGTAAAGATGGAGCCACGGGGAGGCGCTGTGACTCCTGTTTACCTGGATACACCTGGAGAGGAGGCGGGGCCGGCTGCACAGGTACACAGAGGGGCTGAATATGATGCGCCTCATGTTATCGATGAGCTAATTGGTGATCGATGATCTTTCACCATCAGCAAACGTGTGCGACAGTGAGCGTTTGGTCTGTCGGAATGGAGGAACCTGCGTCGACTTCCTGCGCTGCATCTGTCCTGAAAACTTCACAGGTAAACACAGCTCAGGTGGTGTAGGTGGGTTGGGAGATGCAATGATGTCACAGAACAACTTGATGATGCCACGTGCCCCTTCAGGTTTATTCTGCGAGCAGAGGGTGTGTCTGAAGAAGAACGGCTGCCTGGAGAACGCTGAGGACTCCGCCTCCTCTCTGGCATCACACCTTTACCTGCTGACCTTCGGTCTGATCACCGCCACTTTCTGCTGACCCCGCCCCCAGGCACAATGTCCCATAATGACATTACCTGGGACGATGTGATTGCAACCAAATGTTTTTCACTGAACTTCATGTTTTTTTACATTGTCGTACAGGATATTACATCACAATCTTATGACATCACATAAGGCCCTGCACACTAAGACGATCATCACATTATAATTTTAGGAGATCAACAACAGGTCACTTTAACCTGACAAATCAGAGACAGCCGAACTCTGCAGGAAGAGAGCTGCCTCAACCCTACTCTCCCTCCAGCCCGTCTTCTCCACATCGTCTTCTCCACATCGTCCTCTCCACCCCGTCCTCTGAATAATAAAGGTTTATCTTATCTCCTTCTCCCCCTCCTCCTGTGCGGTTCAAGGACTCTTTAATTTGTATGGATGAAGCTCTGCAAAAACATTGTCACCCATACTGCACTTGGAGCTCTGACTGGTGCATACGTCTGAAGGTCAAACTGAGTGAAATCAGCTGATCAATACGTTACGTGTCCTCTCTATTTCATGCAGAAATGTGATGAAGTTTATTGACAAAGCCGCTGATCGCTCGCCCAGCTGCAGCATTGATAAATGGTGATTCTTTTTGTGGCAACATTTTAGCTTCATACCTTTTTTAAAAATATATATTTATGTTTTATATTCCCAAAGGTTGATTCTGTTCATCTGTTCATCAGTGGGAGAAACATTTCATCATCATCCAGGTGACTTCTTCAGTCTCAGCTGACTGCAGTTTTCCCCAAACCTTATAAACAGTACATTTGCATAATGAATGAAACTAAAAAACTAAACTAATACCAAAAATTGGTCGACCCCAAGGATCATGGTGCACGCTGTTAAGTGCAGGAGGATTGGCAGGATTTATAAATCGGGGAAACCAAACAACCTCTGGCTACAACACAGAAGAGCCACCTCATCAGGCCAGGACTCTGCAGTCTGTTTACATCTACAGGCCAGTGGACACTCTTTCAATTATGAGGATGTAACATCCTGGACAGGGAGGAACGCTGGTTTGAGGGCGGAGTCTTTCCCTTTCATTTACATGAAAAGGGAAAGACCATCTCTGAATCGAGGAGGGGGCCTAAGGGTACATCTGTCACCATCTACAATGCTGTGATTGCAGCCATTGCAGCCAGATTTAAACCCAGTGGGAGTTTTAAATCTGGGACTCCCCACCATTTGACCTTAGAACTGAAGAAGCTTCTCGGATGAGAGGTGAAACGTCTTCAAGCAACTCAAGAAGTCCAGACGCTTTTCTTTCCAAGCTCCTTAGACTACGATGACCTGGATGACTGAGAACCTTCACAGACATACCTGGATGATTGAGCATGCATTAATATGTTTTATATTGTGTTATATTTTATTATTTGTTTTAATACTGACACGTTTAACTATATGTAATCCATTATGGTGAAGCTCAGGGATAGATAAGATAGTAATTACAGGTAGTTTTCTTAAACATGGCCTCTGATTGTGTTCCACCCTGTTAGGGACGTTTACATATAGACCATAAATAGTTAAACATGTAAATATTGATCAATAGTGACTTTAGACAAATTATGTCCCTTTTGGTAATATAATGTTTTATTCTTGAAACTGTAACAAGTTATTTAATAACATATACCACAGGTCTGTATTATACAAAAACCAGTTTATTTTAACCCATGTTTTCCGACGGCATGGAAAATACTTGCAGTTTTAAAAACATATACATATGTGTGCATTTAATGTTCCTGTCTTCTCAACTTGGCACAAAAATTTTCACAACGCTTATTGGTACTGTTCAGTAATCTTTTTCATTTCATTTCATTTCAAAAAAACATTTTTCCAAACAGGATGGAACATCAGTGTTTTCAATTTTAACATCTGAGTAAATGTAATGGAGACCAGGGGTTCCATTACCTTGGTGGCATTGTTAATGATAAATGGGTGGATTGGGAATTTAAAATAGGGTAATAAAGAAAACACATTCGTTCTTATGGAGTCTTTTATTAGGTTTATTTTGACATACGATTAAATTGACAGCTTGTGAAGGTGAAGAGACAGGGGGACTGGCCTACCTGTGTCAGAGAAGAGCCAAAGGTAGAGCTGTTTACAGTTAATCATATGTCAATAACCTAAATATATGTGAAATTAGAACTTGTAAAGGTACTCACCTGTCCTGGTTGCTTCTTGCAGGATGTGGAGCAAAAGAGTAAAAGCGGCTCAATCACCTGTTTAAGAGCTCCTGGAGCAGACCAGTGTGCCAGGTTAGGGAGTGTGGTTAAAGAGGGTTTTAATTTATAAAGTAACGGATGAAGCTTATGTTATTGGTGTGTTTATAGTACGTGTTGGAAATATGTATATGTTTGTTATGTGCTTTAATGTTATTGTATGTTTGTTTGTGTGGAGGGCTATTGTTTTCATGTTGATTAGTTAACCCCATACTTGGGCTATTCCGGATGCTCACCTGAAAAGGTAGAGTATAAAAGGAAGGCATTTTGTTTAGTTGTAGTTAGTGTTTGTGCTCTTATCATGCTCCTTCTTTAATAAAGTGCCAATCCATGGATGTATTTTACTCCAGTCTCGCATCATATTATTGGACAGTGTAATGTGTAGGCTGTGTGCAGACAGGAATAGGACCCAAGGTGCAGACTCCGGAGCCAGATGTGAACTCAAAACAGCTTTAATGTTAAACTCAAATATAACATAACTAGAAAAAAATCAAAATAAACTTACACCGGAGGACTGACAGAACACACAGCTAGGTAAACGGTAGATCGCGACACAGAGAAACACAGGGCTCAAATACACAGAGGGAGCAATCAGGGAATGGGTAACAGGAGGGAAACACAGCTGGGGCAAATCAGGCCTAACGAGACAAAGGAAGCAAAACAAGACACATTAACATCAGACATGGGCTTTCAAAGTAAAACAGGAAACCCATAACACAGACTGAACAAAAGACACAGACTCACATGCAGGCACTACAACAGAGGGAACAGAGACGTGGGACCAGGGCAGACAGACACTGACCGGACACGGGGATATAGCAACTAAGGATACACAGAGACGCGAACTAGACAAGGGGATACAGCTGACAGGGGAGACAGAGCAACTAGAGAAGACAGAGACATAAACCATAAGACAGAACTCAAAGAAACCAAAGACTAGAAATAATAAATATTAAACTCAAAAACCCTGGGTCAACGACCCAGGCATCCTAACAGACAGAACCTATGACCGCCAGCCAAAACTGACAGTAAACATCTACGGTTCATCTTTGCTTCTTATATGTTTGTTCATTAAAAAGTACGTCAGAAACAAGAAACAAAAAATCATTAACAAAAAAAAAAAAACATGCAAGCAGCTGTAAAATACCAGAATGGAGCACACAACATCAAACATGAACAAGGACCAGTAACATAATTCAAGGAATACGCCACCTTTTCATAAAAGCACAAGTTGAAAAGTGGAACAAACCATTTAGGAACAGGTCCATACCATTAGCTTAGCACAGTTAGCAAGTTGTTTGCAAAAGTGAACCAAAAATATCCTGAATAAAAAAAGGAAAGTGAGAGTGACCGTTGAATCTTACCTCATTTTCCACAGTTGAATTCCCTCCAAAAACAAATGATGTCACTTCCTGTGTTCTCCCACAGGGGCTGTAGTTTTTTAAGGCAATAAAGCACATTCTAACAGGGTGTAAAATTACTACTGGGACAAGTACAGTATGAAGAAAGAAGTAAAGAAATTTTACCAGATTCAATTGCATAGCAAAATAAAGTTTAGTATAGTCATCAAATGTGTGTGTGTATATATATATATATATATATAAAATAGTGAGAGAGAGAGAGAGAGAGAGAGAGAGAGAGAGAGAGAGAGAGAGAATAAATTATCCTCTCGCCCCTGCGGGCGGTTTATCCTTCAAGCTTGGGTCCTCTACCAGAGGCCTGGGAGCTTGAGGGTCCTGCGCAGTATCTTAGCTGTTCCCAGGACTGCGCTCTTCTGGACAGAGATTTCCGATGTTGTTCCTGGGATCTGCTGGAGCCACTCGCCTAGCTTGGGAGTCACCGCACCTAGTGCTCCGATTACCACGGGGACCACCGTTACCTTCACCCTCCACATCCTCTCGAGCTCTTCTCTGAGCCCTTGGTATTTCTCCAGCTTCTCGTGTTCCTTCTTCCTGATATTGCTGTCATTCGGAACCGCTACATCGATCACTACGGCCGTCTTCTTCTGTTTGTCTACCACCACTATGTCCGGTTGGTTAGCCACCATCATTTTGTCCGTCTGTATCTGGAAGTCCCACAGGATCTTAGCTCGGTCATTCTCCACCACCCTTGGGGGCATCTCCCATTTTGACCTCGGGACTTCCAGGTTATACTCGGCACAGATGTTCCTGTACACTATGCCGGCCACTTGGTTATGGCGTTCCATGTATGCCCTGCCTGCTAGCATCTTGCACCCTGCTGTTATGTGCTGGATTGTTTCTTCTTTACACAGCCTGCACCTGGGGTCTTGCCTGCTGTGATAGGCCCCAGCCTCTATGGATCTTGTACTCAATGGCGTGTCCAGCGGGGTGGCCTGGGGGGGCACAGGCCACCCCCCCCCCCCCCAACCAGACTGGCCACCCCAGGTGCCACTCCAAAGGTAAAACAATAAAATTCAATCAAATATCAAATGTCCGATTATGTTTTCACGGTGAAGCTCAGATATCCGAGTGTAAGTGAATGCAGCACCGGCTTCTGCGCTATGTGCATCACGTTAGCAAAGGTAGGAGAGCCAAGCACGAAAGACGCACTGCAGGAAACAATTTTTCAGTGAAAGAAAATGAGGACAGAATAAATGTCCCAGTAAGTAATATTAAGTTTGTTGAGTTTAGTAAATTTCGGTGAAATTAGAATACCAAGGAAAAAATAACACTTAAAGAATTATTGCAGCCGTGGAATATTTCAGACAGTATGCTACTGAGGGCAGCTAACATAAGAGTTCTGAGTTATAAGATGTAATCTAAGTCGTAACATTGCTGTATGGAGCTGCAGATTTGGTTGCAGGTTAACATAGCTGGACTGGCCATCGGGCATACCGGGCATCTGCCCGGTGACTTATTTTTTATTTTTTTTGTAACGGCATGAACAATGAGAGGTGGTGGATTGGCCAGATGCAGGTCGATGTGTAAAAATAACTCAGTTGTTTGGTGGTGGCTATGGCGGGGCTTCCACAGAGGCCAGCAGGTGGATGAGGGAAGGGGAGGCAGGAGGAGAGCCCCGAAGCGGCCACCAGTCCGAGTGTCAGGTGAACTGAACTTCAGGTAAGAAGTTATGACCTGCAGTCTATCTGGGTCAGATACAAACCAAGTTTAGGTGGAGTTTATTTTTGTTGTGCTGACTTTTTACAGTCAGTTACAATAACTCGTACTGCGTTCTAGCCAGCTTGACGGAGTTTTTATACAGCTGGGTGGGTGCTATGATGTTACTGATAGTGAACTTTATTTTATTCATAAGGTTAGTTAGTAGAGTTGCCAACGACTCCTTAAAAAAATGGAATGGTCCCTCATTCAGAGAAAATATTACACGTTTCATATTGAGCTGAGACGCAGTTTGTCCCGAACTTCAGCTAGGATGGAAAAAGACACAAAACTGGAGTTATTCTGTCGTTACGCTGCACAGCTGCCTCTTCTTCTCTCGTTCTCTCCCCCTCCCTCTCCTGTTGCTACTTCAATCATGAAACTGATCAATGATCAGCTGATCGGCTCTCTTGTTTGTTTATCGCCCACTTTGCGCCAGAAAGAGGAAACCAGCAGATGTCGCGCTAAACAACAGCAGCACGTTTAAGCTTGATCAGCTGTTGTCAGAATTTATTTAATATTAATTTCTAGTATCAGCTGATGTTTGCTGGAGCCACAGCTGTAAAGCTGCTGGTCATGATGTCGGTTTGGATATGTGGTGAGAGGGAAACATGAAGATGAAACCAGGAGATGTCCTTACTGAATCATCAGAGCTGTGATGGAGAAACAGGTTTACCTTTTAGGTGACATGAATGAGTTGAAGTTATGAACTGTTTCTGAGAGACAAATAACACCAGGATCCTTTTCTAAGCAGCTGACAGCTGGTAACTGTGCAGGGGCGGGTCTAGCAAAGTGTTGCCAGGGGGGCAGGTAGGGCTTTAACAGGGAGAGGGGGGCACAAAGAAATACTTTTCTTTCTTATTCTCATTTAAAATATCTCGCTTTTATTAAATAATTATCTAAATCTTACAACCAAAGTTTTTATCTGACTTAAAATGTATAGAAATCATACATATACCAACAAGACTGTACATCACTGTCACAACAGCATTTGTTTTCATTCAAAGTCTTTATGGCTCTAATACCTGGTGGGCCGGTCTGTAGTCAAAATGCCCGATTTTCTGTCCCAGTCCATCCCTGCAGGTTAATACTGGCAGTGTCACCATGCCAGCTGTCTGTACTTCATCATCAGCCAGTGTTGTTCTTTATCAATATTACCAAAGTTTACCATAAGGCAGCAGAGAAAGTATTTACTTGCTTTCAGGTTTTATTCAAATGTTAGTCTTTTCATTTGTTTCCCCACTTTTTTCCTGTTTCAAAATCAAACACCAGTTTGTGAGAAGATTATCTTCTTTTTTTAACAGGCAGATAAAGTTTTGCATTGTCATTGGCTAATTTGTCAATTGTTTGTTACAAATGATCAACTAGCACCGGTGTTCACGGAGATCTTCAACCTCTCCCTGGCCCAAGCTGTGGTTCCCACGTGCTTCAAACGGTCCATTATTGTCCCTGTTCCAAAGAAACAACAGCCCACTTGCCACAATGACTACCGTCCAGTAGCACTGACTTCAATTGTGATGAAGTGTTTTGAAAGACTGATGAGAGATCACATCACTTCTTCACTTCCTGCCACCATCGACTCACTTCAGTTTGCTTACCGGACTAATCGTTCCACAGACGATGCCATATCTCACCTGCTCCACACATCCCTGAGTCACCTGGACACTGGCAGAGGGAATTATGTTAGGATGCTGTTCGTGGACTACAGTTCAGCATTCAACACAATAATTCCCTCTAAGCTTTTCACCAAGTTGACGGATCTAGGACTCAGCTCATCACTGTGTCAGTGGATCCTCAACTTCCTCACAGACAGACCCCAATCAGTGAGGGTAGGAAAACAAGTCTCCCCCTCCATCTCACTCAGCACTGGAGTGCCTCAGGGCTGTGTTTTAAGCCCCCTGCTGTACTCACTGTACACTTATGACTGTGTAGCCACATCCGACACCACCTCCATTGTCAAGTTTGCTGACGACACTGCTGTTGTGGGCCTGATCTCCGACAACATCGAGACGGCCTACCTGGAGGAGATTAGGAACCTGGAGACCTGGTGCCAGGAGAATAACCTCCTCCTAAACGTCAGCAAGACTAAGGAGCTGATCGTGGACTTCACTACAAAGCAGGCGAGGAATTACAAACCCCTCATCATCAGTGGCACGCCAGTGGAGAGAGTGGACAGTTTCCGATACTTGGGTGTCCACATCACTCAGGACCTGTCATGGTCCTGTCACATCAACACCCTGGTTAAGAAAGCCCGTCAGCGTCTCTTCTTCCTCAGAAGACTTAGAGACTTCCATCTGCCACTGAAGGTGCTCAAGAACTTCTACTCCTGCACCATCGAGAGCGTCCTGACGTCAAACATCTGCACCTGGTTTGGGAACAGCACCAAGCAGGACAGACGAGATCTGCAAAGGGTGGTGCGCTCGGCAGAACGCATCATTCAATCAGAGCTCCCTGACCTGCTGTCCATCTACACCAAGCGGTGCAAGTCCAAAGCTAGGAAGATTATGATGGATCTCTCCCATCCCAACAATGGACTCTTCTCACTGTTGAGGTCTGGAAAGCGCTTCCGCTCCCTTAAGGCCAAAACAGAGAGAATGAGGAGGAGCTTCTTCCCCCAGGCTATTCGGGGCCTGAACCAGGTGTAGGACTGGACTCTCCCAAACACGTCACTATAAGACTGGACTCTCACACACGTCACCACACGCACCACCACACATTTCCTATAATCCTATAATTCCTGTAATTTATAATCCTTATCTTTATAATCTCTTCTGCTATTTGCACATTCTTTACTGTAAATTCCTAAGTTAATTTGTAAATTTTTGTAGTAAATTGTAAATATTGTAAAACTTTTCTTCTGTCATTTAATGGTCGGGCATTGTACAGCTACAAGCATTTCACCCCCATGTCATACTGTGCATGGTTGTGTGTGTGTGACAAATAAAATTTGAATTTGAATTTGAAATGTTCGTATTTTAATATTAAAAAATGTTTTTGCCCAAAACATATGTGCACTATATGTCCGTAAAAATACTATGCAAGTATTGCTGTCCTTGAATGCTGAGTAAACACTGACTGATTGTATCTCTTGTACTTTATCAACGCAGTATCTAAAAACTTTGCACCGTAGTGGTTAAAATCTCATTCTAATAAGAGTTAAAAGCGCATTCGGTTATTAGGTTTACAGGGTTATTGGATTATGGTTAATGGTTGGTAGAATTTTTTTTAAACATTATCTGCCAATTACATCTGCCACCCTTCTCCAAATCTGTGCCCCTACCTGGCCCCCCCAACAAAAATTTTCTAGACACGCCACTGCTTGTACTCAGAGCTTGTTCCTGTGCTGCCATGATTAGTGCCTCTGTGCTGTCTTTCAGTCCAGCTTTGTCCAGCCACTGGTAGGACTTCTGGATATCAGCCACCTCCTCTATCTGCCGGTGGTACATACGGTGCAGGGGCCTGTCCTTCATTGATGCACTCAGAGCTTTGGGGGTGCTGAGCACCCAGACAGCTGCCCAGCCAGTCAAGATAAACTTCTTCCTTCTGTCAGTCCCTGCATCCTTAAATGTCTCCAGTTGTCCCGAGTTCTCTCTGACTGTCTCCTTGGTGCATTTAAAGCCCTGTTCCTCCCTGTCCTCGTCGCCTGTTGTCTTTGTCTCCGTTATCAGTCATAATTTTACCATCTCTGTACAAGTCTTCAAACGTCTTTATTAAATCAAAAGATTCTTAAATTCATCAAGTCTCTCTGTGCCTGGGTCCTCGTCACAAAACACGACATCACTGTTTTGTACATTTTAACACTATTTAATCCCACATTTGTGAAAGAAAAGCAAAACACTTTTTGAAAAGTTTGTAACAAAACCATCAAATCTGATAAAGGTTATTTAAATGCTGCAAAAGAAGAACGGATTGGAATAAAAACAAAAATACATATCCTAACCTTAATAAGTGGGGAAGAATAATGAATGATGCTCATAGTGAGTAAAAAGTAAACTGAGTGCATTTTTGGACAGGGATTCACTTTTAATGTGTATGTGTAATATAATACAGACACATAAAAATACACTCCAAAAATAGAGGAGTCCTTATGATATACAAATGTAAAAAATATTAATATTAATATAAATTATAGAGAGAGACAACAGGAGTTATAAGGCTAATTAGCATCCAGTCAGTTAGCTAGTTAGTACCTTGGGCTTAATACCGGCACATGCAAATAGGACAAAATAAGCAGCTTCTCTCCTTCCATTCCAAACAGGACAGTAGTAACAACAGCAGGCTACTGACAATGTTAAGTTTTAGCTTTTAAAAAGGCTGTATAAATTTCAATGGGAGCAACAGGACGGTCAAATGTTGCTGATTTTACTACAGAGCAGGACGGATTGTAGGTCAGCAAACATTGTCAGAAAACACGTTTTCAATACTGCAGGTTAGCTGGGTGTAATGTTTTTCAGCTAAAAAGAAACATGGCCTGACTCCTACCTAACGATATAAGAGTAACTGAAGGCTAAATGCAGCTAGCATGTCCTGTTTTAAGCCAGGCACTCACACATCCGCTCCGCTGCGTCTCAGCCGCCATCGCTCTGGCAGAAAGGATGCTAGAGCCAGAGCAGGGCAGAGCTGGAACAAACCATTTTGGGAGGCTCTATACTTTTGTTGTTAAAGTGTTACGTCTCAACCAAGTACTGTATGCTTTTTATACTTTTAGTAGTGTGACACACAAACAGCAAATATTGTCAAAAAAAAGTAAGAAATCTTTGGGGGTACTTTGATTCATAAAAAATGGGCTAAAAACGCTCCTGCATTACTCAATGAGAGTAACGTATTCTGAATACTTTGGATTACTTAATATATTACCTTGTTTTTTACAACTACATGAATGTCCTATTGCTGTGTGATTTATTACTATTACTGAAGGTTACTCTCCACACCAATACCAGCTAGATGTTTAAATCTTAATATAATGAGTAACAGTAGGTGGACATTAGGTAAGGCTGCACTTTTTGCAGTGATCTCGTATAGAAAACTATTCGGCGCGTATAAGATAAGATAAGATAAGATAAGATAACCTTTATTAGTCCCACACGTGGGAAATTTGTTTTGTCACAGCAGGAAGTGGACAGTGCAAAAGTTATGAGGCAAAAATTAGAATACAATAAGAATAAATACAGTACACAGCTGTACAGAATAGAATAAAATAAAATACTATATACAGTAGAATAAAATAAAATAAATATACAATAAGATAAAAAATAGAATACAAATACAAATACTATATACAACTGAGTAAAAATACAACGATGACAGAAAGGATTATTGCACTTAGTATTATTGCATATGTATGGATGTGTGTGCTTGATCAGTTAAAGTCTTTATTATGGAGTCTGACAGCAGTGGGGAGGAAAGACCTGCGAAATCTCTCCGTCCCACACCGTGGGTGCCGCAGTCTCCCACTGAAGGAGCTGCTCAGTGCTGTCACAGTCTGCTGCATGGGGTGGGAGATGTTGTCCAACAGGGATGACAGCTTAGCCGCCGTTCTCCTGTCACTCACCATATAAAACAGGTCCGCGGCTCCGAACCATAGTAAAGGGACCTCTGGCTAATACGTCAGGTTCGTGTCGGGCTCGTAGCTGAAAACTAGCTTTACTTTGTTGTCTGGGTCAACTTTGCTAGCGAGAGACAGAGAGAGGCGTTGAAAGACTCCAACGGAGCTTATTGTTTCAAAGGAAACACGAACACAGCGTACAGTCGAGTCTTAATAGCTTACTTACAGCTGGACTACACTGCCCACGAGGCTACATTCTTCAGGGCGATGCCTGTAACACTCTGCCTGTTGCCTTCTTATTAAGTCATTTTTTGAACAGTAATTTTTAAAAATATTTCTTCATGTCAGTATGCGGCCACATGTAGAGGTGACGTGGGCCGTGAGATTGAGACACAGACATTGGAGCCTCTTAATGCGTGTTTTGTTTGGGTTTCCACCGGCATGGAAACCAAAAACAGAGAGGGCATAGCCGAACATATGAAACGGGAAAAGACCGCCGTGTAATCCTTTATTTCAACAAAGTAACTGTATTCTGAATACCACCTTTTTAAACGGTAACAGAATACAGTTACTCATATTTTGTGTTTTAAATAGGTAACGGTGGTTCATGTACTCTGTTACTTTCCAACACTGACTGTGGGACGCAATGAAATTAAAATTGAGGGTGTGTCAACAAAAAGGTGTGTAATAAATAATATTTAATTTGCATTTGATTTATGTTTAAAGAATGGCAAACAATCACATAATTTAGGACTTTGTTGTACATATTTGGCACAAAAATCACTGAAAGTGAAATATGTGGACACGAAATGTTGCTGCACACACACAGACAGGTAGACGCTTATTAAATACATTCCTGTGACGTCATCACAGCGCGTCACCAGCAGCTGACCCGGCAGCATGTGGCGGACCGGGGCGACCTTGGTGTTCGGAGCGGGACTCGGAGCGGCGGCGAGCCGTCTGTTGAGCGCCGGAGGCTGGCGTGAGGAGGGGGGAGCCGGCCTGATGAGCCGGGTTCCGGTCATCCCGGTACCGGGAGTCCCGACGGTGCAGGCATCAGAGCTGCAGGTGAGTGTGCGTGAGGTCATAGACTTCCGGCATTTGCTTGTGTGTGCTCCAAAAGTGTCTTCTATCTAGTTTTCCTAACATTGTTTCCTTGACCCGATGAGGAAAACAAGTTAGGAGACGCTTAACGTCTCTGCTTAACGACGTGACGCCGGATCTCCGAAGTGTTAAAAACTACAACTTGCAGGAGACTGACTACAAAGCGCGCATCTCACTTTAGCTGTTTGTGAGACCCACAGCAGACCGGCTCTCCTTCAGCCTCCTCTCATTTATCGGAGCTGCTGTTTTCACAGCGAACACTCGAGCCTGAGCTCACACTGGAGCCGCTGAGTCTCTCTGCTGGTTCTCACTGACAGACCCTGCTGCTGTATGTCGGTAACAGCCAGTGGCGGTTCTAGCCTGTATTGCGGCCTGGGCGAACACTCCCTCTGGCATCTCTGTTTTGGACAGTACTATCCTCTATGCTGTTGTTGTATACAGAGGCAGCAGGTTGAGTGAACCACTGAACCACAAGCCCAGTAATGTTGTGAGGAGGATGGAGCTGAACTCCGTTAGGGTGGTGTCTGAGAGGCAGATGTTGTCCAAGATAAGGACAATCATGGATAATACCTCCCACCTACTCCATGACATGCTGGCTAGTGACAGGAGCACACTCAGAGACTGAGATTACCCACAATGCACCACTGAACGACACAGGAATCATTCCTGCCTGTGGCCATCTCCCTGTACAACTCCTCCACCTAACACACTGTGAACACTGCAACAGCTACAGCCTTTTTACACACGCTCTTTTCTACTCTGGAATATTCTTGTCAATTTTCTTGATATTTATTTATCATCACCTCTGTTAATCCTTGATATTTAGAATTGAGTGATCTGTATATATTAGTGCTGTTTCTTAAACGTGTAAAATCTGTAACATAATGTATTGTTTGGAGTTTAGTCTGTTACTGTTAATATTTTTACCATTTCTTCTTGGAGCAACTGTAATCCACATAATTTCCTTAGGGATTAATAAAGTATTCTGATTCTGATTGTTTCAGGATGACCTGCCATTATCCAATCACACATCTGCTTACCTGGATCTGTTGCTTGTTTCTCTTCTTTTCTCTATTTTCTAAACTGAGCACCCGATGGCTTTGAACTTTTCTTGTCCATCTTACATTGGTTTTAATTTTGCTCTTCAGTATGAACACAAATCCCCCAACTCAAGGGTCACCACAACATAACCTAGACCTACACCTTAGTTCACAGATTTACTTTGTCGAGGGTTTATTTCTGGGATTTCACACAACCCAGGATTCAAATCATGAATACATGATGGGCTTGGATTTACAACATGCTGAATGAAATGTGCTCTATTTGGAAGCAGCCGGTGTTGTGCCAAAAAGTGATTGTCTGCCAAAAACTGATTTCCGGTATTTGCCAAAAACTGATTGCTCGTATTTAAATTGCTATGAGTAACTTGTTGGGCTATAATATGTGAAACATATGTCAAATGCATCCCTCATGGATGACATAAAGTCATCTTGAGCCACAAACAACATTCGTGTAACAAGGTAGAAGCCGCAATCAGTTTTTGGCAGTGACTTTTATATAACCTTTATTTATGCAGTTAAAAAAATCTCATTAACATTAAAAATGTCTTTTGTAAGAGTAAGTTGGCCAAGAGGACAGCAGAAATGGCAGCAAATATTACAATATTTCTGTAAAAATATTTTAAGTGGGGATAAAGGACCGGATTGGTTATAATGTAAGTACAATAGCAGAGAGTTGTAAAGATACTTGAAAAACAGATATTGTTTTAATTCTCTATATAACCCCTTTGTAAACCCTGTTCACCGAAGTCTATTTACGAACATACGTAAAGATATTACACATAAAAAATACACAGAAACACTGGAAATCAGTTTTTGGCAGACAATCACTTTTTGGCACAACACCGGCCCCTCCCCTTTCAAAGGGTCGTGTGTGAGACTTTAAATCGTCAAGCTTAATTATAAATTTGTTATTGATCCTTTACCCCGAGTCCTAAAGTGTAAATTTATTTTCTAACTCTTCTTATATTTATTGTTTGTTTACTTGCACTGCTGTAACTGCAGCCTCGTCGTCTCGTCTCTATATGCTGGACTGTCTGTAGCGGAGATGACAATAAAGTTTACTTTGACTTCAGCACCGCGCAGGCGCACCGAGGGCTCTCGCGCTCACTTTTCGTGTATAGAATTATGAAGAAACATCGGTGCAAATTATAAGTTTGTATCATGATGTCTGGTGTTTTTGTGTTTGTTGCTTTGTTTTATTTTGCGAGTTGGTTATTAGACGCTGCTCCAGCCAGCCAGACACTCCGCCGCAAGCAGCAGGCGCACCTCGCAAACGGAGGGCGCTCTTACTCCCAGCAAATAGGTGATAGAAAACCGATCGGTGCCTCTGCCATTCCCAATATGCGCTGGCTGATGTCGGGGCAGCATGAGTACGAGCAACTTTATTTTTTCTTTTTTGCCGATGCCCGTGATGCCGCCGCGGGCAACCGCCCATATCAAAAACCGCTACTGCTGACAGCACATCCTCCTGTGACTGTCACGTCACAATCATTTGGCTCACTGGGTAAAAAAAAATGAAATCCATGGTATGTTCTTCTATCTGGCTGCTGTGGAACTCGTTTCCTCCGCCCTGCGACTGCATTTCCTCCATCATCACTGATCCTAGCTGACCTGAAGCAAACATGAAGCTGTAACATAACAAAGGACATCAATGATCACTGGGCTCATACGGCATGCTTCATGCAGCAACTCAACAGGAAGTAGTTTTTATTCACTCAGGCTCCAGCTGTGACTTTAACAGCTGCTCATAAAACTAGGAATGTATCAAAATGCAGTTAGAAGGAACACTTACACCATCTGCTGCACGCTGTTCATGTCGATGCTGCAGCAGCTCCTTCAGGTGTGTGAGTCCATAAAAACACTGAGGAAGAAGACTTCCATATACTCTGGATTATTGATCAATTAGTGGGAGGAGTCTCTGTGTTCCCGATTGGCTGATTGAGTGTGTCTCTGTGTCTAGGTGAGTCCAGGTAGCTCAGGAGCTGTGATGAAGTATGGCTTCCCCTCACTGGGCAACATCAAGACCAGAGAATCCTACGTCACCTCCTACGACCCCCGCACGCGTACTGCATCCTGGGTAATAGAGCGGCTAAACCCCGCCTCCCTGAGCGGACTGTCAGACAGGAAGTACTGCGAGTTCAAAGAGGATGACAGGTGCGACAGGAACAGGGCAGGTAAAGTTCATGTTCACATCAGTGTTCTCCCACCGGGCTGTCAAACACAGGGCACGTGGGCCAGAACCGGCCCTCATGAGGTGCGAGCTGGACTCGCCTTTCTGCAGCTCTTATTGAGATGCTGTAAAAATCCAACTGTGCGAGCAGAGCTGCAGATAAACACCGTGACCCCAACTTTCCTTGCTTGAAAATTGTGGTCCGTGCAGGTTAACGAGGCGACAGGTGAAGGACGTTCTTCTCTACCTGTGAAGTTGTTTGAATTCTTAACGTGTAACATCTGTTTTCATTCATTGGCAGCGTTCATGTTTTCCACCGAGCGACCAATGCCGACTACAAGGGGAGCGGGTTCGACAGGGGCCACCTGGCCGCAGCAGCCAACCACAAGTGGAGCCAGAAAGCCATGGACGACACGTTCTACCTGAGCAACGTGGCTCCACAGGTGAGACTTTTTACCTGGACAGGCTCATCCAGAGTATTGATTACCTGATTGATTCTATGGATCTCTGGTGTTTGTGAGCAGAACCCTCACCTGAACCAGAACACCTGGAACAACCTGGAGAAACTCTGCCGCTCCCTCACCAAACGCTACCTCAACGTCTACGTCTGCACTGGCCCGCTCTACCTGCCCAGGTAACCTGCTGCCCATCCTTCTGTGATGACTGAGGGGAGGGGCTTGGGAATGACATTGTCAGGTGCGTGTTTCAGGCAAGAGGCTGACGGGAAACTCTACGTTCGATATCAAGTGATAGGACGAAACCACGTCGCCGTGCCGACACACTTCTTTAAGGTGAGGGCGACCCGCCGGATGGTGTCAGCACTCCTGCCCGTCAGCTGGCGATAAGTTCTCCTGTCCCATGTGCCCTCAGGTGCTGATCCTGGAGCAAGCGGACGGCAAGGGGGTGGAGCTCCGTTCGTACGTGTTACCAAACGAACCTATCAGCGAGCAGGTTCCTCTGGAGCGTTTCCTGGTTCCCATAGAAACCATCGAGCGCATGTCAGGACTCCTGTTTGTGCCAAACATCATGAAGAGGACCACCGGCGGCGTACGGGCCATCGCTGACAGATGAGCTGCATTACCCACAATCCTCTGCTTCAGACTTCCTTTAATCACAGATCAATAACGTTCGAACGTTTATGAACTTAATTATTTGTGAACTATCAGTGTGAGCATTGCTTTTGATCGAACAAACACACAACATACCAAAACAATTTTATTTAATGTTACAAAGCATCTGCACCTTCAAAATAAAAGTCTTTTTTTAACCCACTCCCTGTCCCGATTTCAAAGTGTTTTTATAAAGTCTGTCCACGGGGACACCACATGTTGATTGGCTGCAGGTCAGCTGTTGTCCAGCTCCACGTCGTCACTGAGCTCTGAGAAGATGTCAGAGAGCTGATAAAGTCTCTCCTTCTCCTCCTCTTCCTGCGCCTCCTGGGGCTCACACTTCTTCAGTCTCTCCTCCAGGACAGGGACGGCTCTGCTCTGTAGGAAGTCGATGATCTCTGAGAGACAGGCGATTACAGATTACTGCAGGCTCACCTGAACACGACACTTAAACCTGAATTACTCTGAACAACTGAACCTGAGAGCTTGCATGCTGCATCCAGGTGCTCAATGAAAACTGGGAAATCTGAGGGGTGTACTAAATGCAAGGACCACACATCCAGGCTTTGTTTGAGCCCCAGTCTGAGTAACGCCCGGGGTGCTCATCGCCTGTCTGTCCGCTCAGTTTGAGCTGCACTACAGCGCAGCTGCTCCTGACCAGGTGAGCAGTTTAGTTACCATTGTGATCGAACAGGTAAGAAGACTTCAGAGGGGTCGGGCTGTCTCAGGTGTGCTCCGGTTGGAGGTTTCTTCGATGCTCGACATGACACGACTTGTTTGTGTGGTTTGGTTTTGGAGAACAGATTCGGCGTGTCCTCGTGTTTGTGTGGTCGGAAACACACTGCACACAAACAGCTGAGGTCACGTGACCCGACACTCGGGTCACATGATCAAAGCTACACTCTGGTTTAATCTGACAGTGCGACACAAACAGGAAGTGGAACACACACCAAGCTCGAGCTGCTCACCTGCGTACGACAAACTCGTCCAGTTTGGAACTCTGGAAACCTTCAACCTGTAAAACATCTTCTGCACACACATCGGCGTCACAGTCCTGAAACACACACACAGGTGTGACACCACAATACTGCCTGTAGTACAGTCTATTGTGTACTTAATACTAGTTTGACCTCACCCGATGAGTCCAGCCACCTCGTCCCAGTCGATGTCCGCTGCGTCGTCCACATGCATGTTATAGAGCCTGAAC